>NC_053489.1:655943592-656183592 GCF_905171775.1 Rana temporaria | reverse complement strand
GGGCGCTACACACCGAGCCCACCAGTGCTTCTACACCCGACTCCCTTCTCTTCTCACACACTGTACCGATCGGAGTGAGGAGAGGGGAGGAGCTAAACTGGACATGACGCGGGCATGTTTATAAGTGATCACTCCTTCATTGAACAGAGCGACCACTTGGTAAAGGGCTGGTGTCATCAGCACTTTACACCGATCCGTGATCCCCCGGGTCCGGACGGCCGCATTCATTGCAGACACTTCTGCATTGATCCGCTGAGCAGGAAAATGACAGGTTGTCTGCTTCTCTGTGCAGAGTGGACAAGGACACAGTCCTGCTCTCCTTTATGGGGAAATGGGATGGAAACTGACCGCCTGTCCGCTTTCATCCGATCCGCCAGACGGATGTAAAAAATGACCACAATCTGTCTGGAATTTAGGGCAGGATCAGATGGCGGCGGGTGACCTCTGCTGCTCCATAGAGGAGACTGCAAGGTCTGATCAGGTCAGACTGAAAAATTGACAGGCGGACCTGATCGGAAAGCCCATGAAAGGACCCTTTCTCTGGCTTAAAAGAGCCCACAAAGGGGGACAAAAGGTAATGAAGGTGGGCGCGTCTGGCATCTAAAGTCACGGAAATACAACCTTTAGTAACCAAGTGAAATTAGAATGGGAAGGGGACATGCGTTCTGGTGGGCATGTGTAATGCCAGCAATCAAGCAAGATACACATTTATAAGTAACCTGTAATACTTGAAATGTACTACGTACCGAGTAAACTTTTAAAATGAATCTCTCAGCCTTTGTAAACCGTACCAAAGGGTAAACTCTGCCAAAGGTGCGTCTTCTTGGTGCCCTCTAAACCTGATTTCACTATGCTATTGTAGTAGTGATCCTCACCAATTCATCATACCACTGTCCAGTGAGAGCTTTTCTTTGGCTAAAAAGAGCCCAAACTTGGACTAGGGGATTTTAGGTGGGTGAGTCTTGCGCCTAAAGTAATGAAAATCAAATATTTAGTAGCCAAGTGAAACTGGAATCAAAATGGCACACCTTTCTGCAGACAAGGGTAAATAAACATTGTGTGGTACCAGCTTTGAGATAAAACTTTTACACAATGCCTAAGAAGCAATGATCCTTGTTTGACCCAGTAACCACACTCGATATTAATCTCTTCTTCCCGACAGGTATTCTCGGCAATAACAAGGCCATCGGAAAGTACATCACAACTATGATTTTCTTGTACTTTGCATGCCTGCTGCCCTCAATCGCCTTTGGCTCTTTGAATGATGAAAACACTAAAGGGGTGATTGGTAAGATTTTCTTTGAAGATCATTTGTTTTGCAACTATCAACTTGGAAGAGGATAACCAGGTGGGTAGCAGCGCAGTGGCGTAAGGCGGCAGCGCTACTTACTTATCCACCAGTGAGACAAGTGGCTGAGCTAACCTCTCTGGCAAAAAACTACAGCTGGCTTCTTGCCTGGGTTCTGAGCAGCTCCACTTCTAGTCCATGTAGCGGATAGCATATCTTCACCATTGTTGAGGTTGACTACAATTCGAGAACCTTGTTCAAAATTGCTGTAGAGTTCGCTAGCTGTTATTTAAGGTGTTCCCTAGCCACCGAGACCATATCGCAGGAACCATCCATGCTGTGAAAAACGTGTCTCCGAATACAGGCAAGCAGAGGAGCGGTATTTGGTTCTGTAAATGAAAGATGAGCGGTTGCTTGGCCACGGGTCTTGAGGTTGTTGAGTGAGTCTCACTGCTGCTTCTTCCCCAACAGTGCAGATCCCTCCATCATTAAGGAGTCATGGAACCTCCATTCCCTAATGCTTGAGGGATCAGCTTTCAACTTTTCCTTTCTGGGACAAAAGGGTGGAATGGGATTCTGGTGGGGAAAATGTGCATCACCATCCATCATTCATCTTCGTGTTCTTACATTAGCAGTCACAATTGGTTGATTATTATAATCGGTAGTGGACAAATTAATATAGACTCCAGGTGACGGTGAAATAAATAGGAGCTAGCAGGCAATTTTAAGGAGCCAGGAGATATACACTACATGGTCCAAATGTTTGTGGACACCTGGCCAAAAATGTTTGTTCCAAATCGAGTTTAGGTGTTTCCAATTAAAGGGGTTGTAAAGGTTTGTTTTTATTTTCTAAATGGGTCCCTTTTTAGCTAGTTCATTGTTGGTTCACTTACCTTTTCCTTAAATTTCCCTTCTAAATGTTTTTTTTTTCTATGTCTGAATTTATCACTTCCTGTTACTCCTCAGTAAGCTTGCCCCCCATCATCCGAGCCGTTCTGGCTGGGGGTTAGTCGGCGTGCTCGTCCCCTCCCTTGGGACTACATCACTGCGGGGAGACGCTGTGTATCCCGCAGGGATGTAGTCCCGAGAGCGGGTGCGAGCACGCTGACTATCCCCCACCCAGAACGGCTCGGATGATGGGGGCAAGCTTACTGAGGAGGAACAGGAAGTGAGAAATTCAGACCAAAAAAAAAACATTTAGAAGGGAAATCGAAAGAAAAGGTAAGTGAACCAACAATGCACAAGCTTAAAGGAACCTATTTAGAAAATAAAAACCAAACCTTTACAACCCCTTTTAAGGGTACTGCTTACAAAGTAATTTTTTTGGCCAGGACGCTTTTATAATGTAGAATAACTGTGTCCTTGTGCCAAGTCCATAAAGACATGGTTTGATGAGTTTGTGGAAATCCTTCCAAAAAGCGTGAAGTCCTAACAAGGGTCAATGCAATTTTATTGCCCATTGTTTTGGAATTGGTTGTCCAAGAAGCACATGGAGATGGAATGGTCAGGTGTCCACAAACTTTGTCCATGTAGTGTATGCTTAATTTGGCAAAAATAATAATAGATTCTAATTCGATATAGGAGCTAGTTGTAATTATTATATATTTTAGACATGATAATTTTTATACACATTGGGGTTATTTACTAAAGCCGGAGGATGCAAAATCTGGTGCAGCTCTGCATAATATCCAATCCGCTTCCAGGTTTTATCGCCAAAACTTAATTGAATAATCTGAAGTCTAAAAGCGGATTGGCTACCATGCACGACTGCACCACAATTCTCGGCCGCCAGCGGGGGTTAAAGACACCCTGCTAGCGGCCGAAATGCGCTGCAAATTCGACAGTGACATAGCGGCGTTTTACCACCAACGCTATGGGCGGCAGCAGCGTGAAAGGGCCCTCACACACCCTCTGGTGAAAGACATCATTATTATGTTTCCGAATTGGTTGAACTTTCTTGTGTTCTGCAAACGCACAAGGGTCGACTTTGGAATAAAGACCTGAGGTTGCTATTAAATTCTATATACCAATACTGTACTGTAGAGCTGATTTAAGCAGTTTTATTCATAGCTTCCTTCTAGAGTCTATAGAAGTGATTATTTTGTGAACTGAATTCCCAGCCATGTGACTGTATTATGGGGCACAGTACATTGCTGAATTATCATTTCTTCTAGACATTAGGATTCTCCAACCCTCAGGGATTGGAAATGGATTCGAAACTGCATAGCAGTCTCTCGGGTTAACTCCTTTAATCAAAGGGTCTCCTTTACAAATCCGGAGAAGGGGAACAATAGTAGTGCTATCCATGGCAACCAATCTAATTATTCATTTTTTTTTTTTTTTTTAACCTGCACTAAAAAATGATTAGTTCCAATCTGGCTGGTTGTTATGTTTTTACCTTTTTTCTCTAAACTTAAGTCTAGGATTTGAATGGTGGGGTTTCTAAGATACTCGGTGTTAATGATCTATTATATAAAAAATATTTTTCCTAATGTGTCTCCAATGGGACAAGAGTGTATATATAGTACTTTGTTCCATATTGCTAGTTGCTTCCATACACTAGCTGTGAGGTCCAAGCTGGCCTTCCTCCCCTCCTACGCCGGCCGACCCAATAACTGCTAGGAAGTAGACAGACACGTCTTATCAGCAGCTTGTCTCTTCTCTTTGAGCGTTTTCCCTGGCAATCATTGGCAAAAGGAGTGCATGTGCTGTCATGATCCCCACCCCACCCCCTCACCCCTGTATTTCACTTGCCGTTACCTGTCTCAAGAAAGTGGTCAGAATGGGGCCAAGCTGCCACCATGAAGTGTCCATCTCCTTCCTAGCTGTTGTCGGGTTGGCCGAGGCTGGAGGAGAAGGGGTGCAGGTCAGACCTCATGGCTAGGGTTGGGAAGCACCTAGCAACATGGGGAAAAGTGCTACATGAAGTTTACCCCATAGGAGACTAAGCAGTAAAAAAATAAAAAAAAATCTTCTTTAAAGAGGATATGTCACTTTTGAAATATCTGTTCTCCATCGGTCCCTGCTACAGACATTTTAGGCTTGTTCCTACACTCTGCTTCTCTGCTTTGCATATGTTCATTAATGCCCTCCAACAGCTAATTGAGACCAATGGGGACCTGGCCAGTGAGCTGTATTAAACTCTTATCTTACAGAAGAGCTCTTAACAAACCATTGATATTTCTGTAGAAAGTAGTCTTTCCATTTTTTGGTAGCCCATTCTAGAATTTGTATAAAACTGATGGAGAAAGATGCCTCAGAACCAATGGATCCTCTTTATGTACATTAAACGTTTCTATGTCTCCGAATACATTGTACAGTAATGTGTGTTGGCTGTGTCTTTTTGTTGTCTCTCTTCACTCTAGATCACAAATTAATTTAAAACTATAAGAAAATGATAATCTCTCAATGGACGGCACAGAGCTTCCTACAATAAGTGATGTTCAGTGTTTGATGGATCCGTTATGATCTCATTATCCTTGTCATTACCCATTTCAAAACCTTGGTGTCCAAAGTGTAAATGGTAGATAAAAAGTACATACTAGATAAAAAGGGATTAAATAATATTATATAGTGAGGAAAATAAGTATTTGAACACCCTGCTATTTTGCAAGTTCTCCCACTTGGAAATCATGGAGGGGTCTGAAATTGTCATCGTAGGTGCATGTCCACTGTGAGAGACATAATCAAAAAAAAAAATTCCAGAAATCACAATTTATGATTTTTTAACTATTTATTTGTATGATACAGCTGCAAATAAGTATTTGAACACCTGTCTATCAGCTAGAATTCTGACCCTCAAAGACCTGTTAGTCTGCCTTTAAAATGTCCACCTCCACTCCATTTATTATCCTAAATTAGATGCACCTGTTTGAGGTCATTAGCTGCATAAAGACACCTGTCCACCCCATACAATCAGTAAGAATCCAACTACTTACATGGCCAAGACCAAAGAGCTGTCCAAAGACACTAGAGACAAAATTGTACACCTCCACAAGGCTGGAAAGGGCTACGGGGAAATTGCCAAGCAGCTTGGTGAAAAAAGGTCCACTGTTGGAGCAATCATTAGAAAATGGAAGAAGCTAAACATGACTGTCAATCTCCCTCGGACTGGGGCTCCATGCAAAATCTCACCTCGTGGGGTCTCAGTGATCCTAAGAAAGGTGAGAAATCAGCCCATGACTACTCGGGAGGAGCTGGTCAATGACCTGAAAAGAGCTGGGACCACCGTTTCCAAGGTTACTGTTGGTAATACACTAAGACGTCATGGTTTGAAATCATGCATGGCACGGAAGGTTCCCCTGCTTAAACCAGCACATGTCAAGGCCCGTCTTAAGTTTGCCAATGACCATTTGGATGATCCAGAGGAGTCATGGGAGAAAGTCATGTGGTCAGATGAGACCAAAATAGAACTTTTTGGTCATAATTCCACTAACCGTGTTTGGAGGAAGAAGAATGATGAGTACCATCCCAAGAACACCATCCCTACTGTGAAGCATGGGGGTGGTAGCATCATGCTTTGGGGGTGTTTTTCTGCACATGGGACAGGGCGACTGCACTGTATTAAGGAGAGGATGACCGGGGCCATGTATTGCGAGATTTTGGGCAACAACCTCCTTCCCTCAGTTAGAGCTTTGAAGATGGGTCGAGGCTGGGTCTTCCAACATGACAATGACCCGAAGCACACAGCCAGGATAACCAAGGAGTGGCTCTGTAAGAAGCATATCAAGGTTCTGGCGTGGCCTAGCCAGTCTCCAGACCTAAACCCAATAGAGAATCTTTGGAGGGAGCTCAAACTCTGTGTTTCTCAGCGATAGCCCAGAAACCTCACTGATCTAGAGAAGATCTGTGTGGAGGAGTGGGCCAAAATCCATCCTCCAGTGTGTGCAAACCTGGTGAAAAACTACAAGAAACGTTTGACCTCTGTAATTGCAAACAAAGGCTACTGTACCAAATATTAACATTGATTTTCTCAGGTGTTCAAATACTTATTTGCAGCTGTATCATACAAATAAATAGTTAAAAAAATCATACATTGTGATTTCTGGATTTTTTTTTTTGATTATGTCTCTCACAGGGGACATGCACCTACGATAACAATTTCAGACCCCTCCATGATTTCCAAGTGGGAGAACTTGCAAAATAGCAGGGTGTTCAAATACTTATTTTCATCACTGTGTATATATATATATATATATATATATATATATATATATATATATATATATATATATATATATATATATATACACACACTCTATCTCTCCAATGGGTAGTCCCTAATTGGATTTTTTTTTTTTTTACAAATTTCTGTCCCAAGTACAGTATGAGTGACAGAGTACCTACAGTGCAGGGAGATGCATGCAATTTTATAACTAAAGCTGTTGCAAAATTATTGTTCAGTTGAGGATGAAATGTGTATTTGGGAATTGCTCATGATCACAGAACATGCACAGGAAACATTCAGTTGATTTATATAGAATGTGCATACAGGAAAATATGACCTTAATGCCATTTACAACATTGACTGTCATTACAGATGTGCAGAAGACAATTGTGGGGCAGTGTATTGGGGGTGTTCTTTACGCCCTCTTATCTGGACAGCCTCTGGTTGTGCTATTGACAACGGCTCCCCTGGCATTATATATTAATGGTATGTATACAGATAACCAGCTGCTTGCCTGCTTGGCCAGTATGTGAAAGGTGCAAGTCTTTTATGGAGATCTGTAGAAGGCTTACTGCCTTTTAAAGTTATTTATTCACATGTATTTATTTTGTAGGCCTTCAGGTAAGGAATAGGAAATGTTTACTTTAATATAAATGTTGTTATATTGATGTACAAGGTGCAGGTACCTGGGTCCGTGTGCCGTTTCAGTCGATTTGGATTAAAAAAATTCAGATTAAAGTGGTTTTAAACTCTAAAGCCTTTTTTTTTTCCCCTTAAATTCTCTGCAATAAGGTCAAAAACGTTTTCCAATACTAGTCCCCACCCCCTCCCCCTCCCCCTTCCCTAACACTTACTGTACCTGAGTCCTTTATCGATCCAGTGCTGTGCCTGGCTGCAGGTCTTCTTTGCCCTCCCCCTTCTCCATTGGCTCCTGCTTTTGTCAATCAAATCCTGTAAGGGGGGGGGGTCGGAATTGAGGAAACGTGTATCCCCCATTAAAAGTGGCTTGCTATGGGGCACACAGAAGGAGTGGAGCATGCCTGCGGGGGACCCCAGAAGAGGTGGTGGGTGGCTGCAATAACAGTGCGCAGAGCAGGTAAGTATAGTACGTATTTTTTTTTTTTTTTTTAAGAGGCTTTACAATCACTAAATTATTTACTAGCCATTTCCTCCCGCTCTCCATCCTAAACATTTCTCACGGCAGCCGGGGGAAGACGAGAGACGACGGCAGCACTGCAGAGCAGGGGGGCAACAACAAGAGGGGGGGGGGGAGCCCAGGCAGTAGGGGGTACCACACATTGTGATTAGGATGTTCCCTGGCAAAGCCCCTGTGCATGCCTATGACTGTCAGAGTGGTCACATGTGACGGTCTTGCCGGTTTCTGATTATTAGTATAGACTGAGAGCGGTCTAAACCTATAAACCTATGCTGTGTGGCCGTTAAAGGCCACCTGCTTTGCGGCCATACGTTTGCATTAACTGGGCGCCATGACATTAATTTGCCTATAAAATTGCTTCTCCAGCTAAAAGTTTTGTAGGAAATGGAGAGTGAAGAGGGGAGAACATGGGGAGTGATTTACTAATACTAGAAAATACAAAATCCGGTGAAGCTTTGCATGGCAACCAATCGGCTTTCAGTATTATGTCAAAGCTTAATTAAACAAGCTGAAGTTAGAAGCTGATTGGTAAAAAAGGGAATGTCCCCCAGGTTTTTTTTTTGCGACATAGTATATTTTTATTTCCATTGACTAATATACTAAAAGTAAAATATAATCTTTTATTGTACAATGAATGAAATACAAAATGTTGTTAGATTCTTAAAAAATTGGAAACTCTGGTTTACAGACAGTCTAGGAAATGTACCATCAATATTAAAAAATGATAGACAATACAGTACATTGTATACAATTATAGAATTAACATAAATATGGGTACATTGACGCGTTTCGACCAATACTGTTAAGGTTTTCTTCAAGGGGATTTGTACTCTGGTGAGATATATTAGAAACATATTATGATTATGACAGTCTAACACAATACTAACATCTATGTATATATAATAGAAATATATTTACCGCTCAAATAATGAGATTTGGAAACTAACATATAACCAGAGATTTTGAATAAAATGCAATGGTCCAGGGATCTTCATATACCGTCCCCTACTCCTCCAGGCAGGAACCAAATAAAAAGAGGCTTACAAGGAGTCACGCATTTGGATCATCGGGGAGAGGGGGGAGGGATGGACGACACCTGTGATATAATTCAATAAGTAATTAAATTAGGATTATGTGGGATAGTAGCATACTTTAGCAGCGCTGTCATAGTACCAAGTGAACTTACCCCCACCAACACATGCGGTTTCCCATTTTTTGAGATGCTGATTGGTTACCATGCACAGCTGCACCAGATTCTGAGTGCTCCACTTGTAGTAAATCTACCTCCACTGTTTTTAGTGCACTTTATCGCCCGGCTGTAAGGCCGACCGACCCTCTTGCTCTACTACTTTGGATCGGTGATCTGCCACAAGTATGTAAATTAAAGCTTTTGACTTTTATATGTGTGCCAGGTCAGCGACTCCGTAAGTATTAACACAGCTCCGCGTAACAGACCATCAGCTAGCATTTTTTAAGTTAATCAACAAATGGCATCCCATGTTTTCCTGAAGACAGGTTTACTTGTTAAAAAGTTTTTTTTTTTTTTTATTTGCATAAAGTCCCTTATTTTATTTTGTCTTGATGGGCATTTAAATTCCTACTGCAGAGCTGAATCTGAATGGATTCATCTATGTAGAAGAAGCTTACTCTGTCTGCAGAGCATTTAATTATAAGTCTGCCCCTGTGATCACAGCACCAGCTGCGTCTCCGCTCCATCTAATCATTCTGAGAGCGAGGACTGGAATTGGAAGCGATAGCGTAATAATAGAATGTATTTGATGAATGAGTGATAGACTGTCGGGATAAAGGTGTTCTCTGTTCTCCTGGATTGACATTGCCAACAATCCTGTTTAAAGGAGAAGTCCAACCTGAGCTTTTTAGGCTAGGCTTCTCCTCTGGGTCACAGGAGTGCAATTTGTTTTGCACTCCTGTGACCCATTTTCAGCGGAGAGCGGTCTGAAGTCTGCTCTCTGCCGACGTCACTGCCATCAGTCGAGGCCGACTTCCCAAGTCTGGATCCGCCAGCTGTCTTGACTGATGGCAGTCTCAGCGAGCCGCTGGGACGACCACTTCCCACCCCTCCAAAGCCAATCGCTCCAATGAGCGTGGAGGAGCAGAGCAGGAGCGATGACGGTCAGCATCGCTCTGCTAAGGGAAGAGTGAGAACCGAGCCATCGGCGGTGTTCGGTGGCTCGGTTCTCAGTGCAGAGACGCCCGAGAACAGCTGCAACGGTCTGATGCTGCACCCACCTAGGTAAGTATAATTGGCAAGAAAAAAACAAAACCTATTTCTCTTTTAAGGCTGAAAGAGAAAATTTAAAACCACCCTTGCAGTGGGTTGTCCCCATCTCCCAAACCACCCTGTACCCCCTCCCCTTTCTTTCGCTCATGCAAGGATTATATGCTTATCTTAATCTACGGTAACGTCTAAAAGCAGCCTTACTTACTTAATCCTTCACTCCCATGGCAGCCAGTGTTCTCTTCTTCCTGGGTTGTGGGCAAGACCCACCCCCCCTGTTTCCTCCCTTACAATGCATGACTGCTGGTCCTGCATTGTAGGTGATGACATCAGAGTGCCAAAGAGAAGCGGCTTCAGTGTCCCGGTTGCATGGAAAGGAGGAAAGCTGCAGGAGTGAGCGATATGGTAGGTAAACCTGCATTTAGTGATACCCTAGCCAGGGGCCTCCAAACTATGGCCCTCCCAGTTGTTCAGGAACTACAATTCCCATCATGCCTAGTCATGTCTGTGAATGTCAGTTTTACACTGGTGACACCACAATAGGGATAAAACTTTTTTGTAGAAGGGAGTTTAACAAGGCATGTGGCCACTCATTGAAATGAGAAGAAATTAGGTTTAACCTTAAACTACGTAGAGCAGGGATATGCAATTAGTAGCCCTCCAGCTGTTGCAGAACTACAAGTCCCATGAGGCATAGCAAGACTGAGCCACAAGCATGATACCCAGAGGCATGATGGGAATTGTAGTTTTGCAACAGCTGGAGGTCCACTAATTGCATATCCCTGACGTAGAGGGTACTTTACTGTAAGAGCAGCAAGGATGTGGAACTCTCTTCCACAGGCGGTGGTCTCAGCAGGGGAACATTGATGGTTTCAAGAAACTATTAGCTAAGCACCTGAATGACCACAACATACAGGGATATACAATGTAATACTGACATATAATCACACACATAGGTTGGGCTTGATGGACTGGTGTCTTTTTTTCAACCTCACCTACTATGTAACGATATGAAACCATGCAGTTCCGTAACAGCTGGAGGGCCGTAGTTTGGAGATCCCTGCCCCAGACCAGTGACGGCGAACCTTGGCACCCCAGATGTTTTGAAACTACATTTCCCAGGATGCTCAACTACACTGCAGAGTGCAGGAGCATCATGGGAAATGTAGTTGACGTGTTCCCTCCTTGGCTGCTTGATTCATACAAAGTCCCACATGTTGTTCCCTCTTCCAATTTAACAGGGATGGAGGCTATTGTTTATTCTTGAGTCCCACTTAGTTTAGCCTAGGCCCAGCAATTACACTGCAGAGTGCAGGAGCATCATGGGAAATGTAGTTCCAAAATGTCTGAGGTGCCAAGGTTCACCATCATTAGCCCTAGACAAATTACAAGCCTTTGACTCTTGCAGCACAAGGGCAGCCCCAATGCAAGGGTAGTTTTGAACTTTCCCTGGAGTTCATCTTTTTTTTTTTTTGGGGCATGCAGACACACTGGAAAGACATCTCTTCTCTGGCTTAGCAGGCTAACAGGTTCTCTGGCTAGCAGGTGACCTAAAGCGAAAAAAATAAAATAAAAAAAATAGGTGAAGCCAAAATCACAAACAGAAAAATGGCACAAGAGGCTTAACTTGCAATCAGTAGGATGTGTCCCTTGTGCTGATTCCTCTTCTGTTGGGCTCCATTTACACTTGTACGACACCAAAGTCACAAGACTTTGGGGCGCAGCTTGGATGTGATTTGTTGTCCCTCTGCAAAGTCACCCACTGTTACATATAGAACATTAGAGGGGATGACACGTTCATGCAACATTTGAGGGTTAAAGGGGTTTTCCACCTTTTTTTTAAGTTTATTAAAAGTCAGCAGCTACAAAAAGTGTAGCTGCTGGCTTTTAATAAACTGACACTTACCTGCTCCACGGCTCCAGCGACGCGCCAGCCAGGGCTCCGCTCCTCGCCCCCCCTCTCTGGCCAGCGTCTTCATTCTTAGTGTGGGCACCCGGCAGTGACAGCTTTCGGCTTCACGGCCGGGCAACCCACTGCGCATGCGCGAGCGGCGCCGTCTAATTGGACAGGCGCTGGCCTGCAGGCAGGGGCTGTGAAATCGCCTTTCCAGCCCCTCGGCGGAAGGAGGAAGTGGGACAGGAAGTCTCCTTCTCCTGAAGCCCCCACTCCCCCCCCAAAAAAAATTACATGCCAAATGTGGCATGTAAGGGGGCGAAGAGTGGGTTAAGCGGAAGTTCCATTTTTAGGTGGAACTCCTCTTTAATATTGAAGTCTATGGCCCTCAAGTTGCATGAAAGTCGGACCAAAGTAGTGCATTAACTACTTTTGAAGTCAATGCGACATTAAGTCATGAGACCCTGACTAATGCTTGCCCTTTTTACCCAGCTGCTCATTTCATAGAAGCCATACTGCAGCTTTATGAATGGAGGGGGTGGAGCCATCAACCAGTCACCTTTCCTCCATTCATAGATCCTGTGTTATTTATAGAAGCTGTAGTCATGATTCTTTAAATGGAGGGGGTGGGGGGGATATTTTCATTAACAGAGGTGGAATCGGCACAAGGGATACAAACTAGAAGTTTTATGTCCCCTGTGCTGATTTTATTTTATTTTATTTTTGGCTGATCTTGAAATTGAAATACTATTTATTGGGTTGGTTTGGAATGTAATAGGTAGCCAGTGTTCATTTATCAGCTGTGAAATAAATGCATGTTTTATAAAAATGCAGAAATGTGATCATGGAGAGTGTCTAACCTCTGCTCTCCTCTTATAACAGTTATCCGAGGAATCTGTGATGACTACAATCTGGACTTTAAGGCTTTCTATGCTTGGACGGGTCTATGGAACAGCTGCTTCCTCATCTTATACTCCCTCTTCAACTGTAGCCTGCTGATGAAGCTGTTCAAGAGGTGAATCTCTTTACACCCTGTTCATATAATTATTGTACGATTATTTATAATTATCAGGGCTTGACAGACCTGTCCACCAAGCTGTTTAATGTTACCAGATCAATGCCTAAAAGCCTTGCAGTGCTTTTCTTGGGGGTCAGTTTTGTTGCAGCGTGATCTGAGTGTGACAGTCTCCAACTGGACGTGTTCTGTAATTTTAGGATTTTTTACCACCAATTAGAGGAGCTTTTTCAGTTCCTTACATTGTAGAGTATATGGCTTAATATTTATAGCCGCACAGGTAGCTCAGCCGCTTTAACTGGTTGCAGACCAGCCGCCGCAGTTCTACGGCGGCAGGTCGGCTCCCCTGCGCGAGAGCCCGTAGCTATACTTCGGCTCTCAACTAGGGGCCGCTCGCCCCCGACTCCCGTGCACGTCCCCGGCGGGCGCAATCGCTGCCGGGCACATGCGATCGCTCGTTGCAGAGCGAGGACCGGGAGCTGTGTGTGTAAACACACCTCTCCCTGACAGGACCGGGAGCTAAATGCTGATCTTCTGTTCATACAATGTATGAACAGAAGATCAGTCATTTCCCCTAGTGAGGCCACCCCCCCCCACACAGTTAGAACACACCCAGGGAACATACTTAACCCCTTCCCTGACCCCTAGTGTTAACCCCTTCACTGCCAGTGGCATTTTTTATAGTAATCCAATGCATTTTTATAGCACTGATCGCTATAAAAATGCCAATGGTCCCAAAAATCTGTCAAGTGTCCGCCATAATGTCGCAGTACCGGAAAAAAAACACTGATCGCCACCATTACTAGTAAAAAAAAAGATTAATAAAAATGCCATAAAAATACCCTCTATTTTGTAAACGCTATAACTTTTGCGCAGGAAAAAGTTAGATATTTATTTTTGCTATAATAAATATCCCCCAAAAATATATATAAACGGGCTCTAGATTAATGCGACAGCCAATCACATTGATCGTACGACCTGGAAGCCCATAGAACACCTCAGACGTTCTGGACTTTTAAAGGTCTGGCTCACACCTACTGGAAATAATCTAAATAACTTGTTTTTTTGTTTTGTTTTTTGTAAAATTTTGTGTCTTTCTCTCTTTTCAGGTCCACAGAGGAAATCATTGCACTTTTTATATCCATTACGTTTGTGCTGGATGCACTTAAAGGGATTATAAAAAGTAAGTGACTTGTACCTTGTGTTTATGTATCCTAGCATTTAAGTCCCCGCTTAGACCCACACCAGCCTGGTAATAAATAGCGATATTAATAGTCGGAGCTCATCACTTTTTATACATGGGGAATTTTAATCTTGGTATCATGTGTGGGGTGTTTGGGGGGGGGACTGCACTTGAAAGAACATTCTTAGACTGAAGTTTTATGAGGAGCTGACAGGCGGCGTTGGGGGTCACATGATCCTGTTGTTGAGTTTCCCCTTTCAGTCCTTGTTCTTTTTTTGGATTCTCGTTATTTACGCAGATACGAAATTTCCCATAAACCAACCATGTGACTTTTTTATTTTATTTTTTAAAGCCAGCCTTTCATCGATCTTTTGAATTTGACTGGTTCAGCACCCCCGCCAGCAGACCCCAAAATCCATAGCCCAGGGTTGTCAGGAGGAGGCCCTTGTACCCATCAACATGGGGAGCAAGGTGCTTTGTGGTGGGAGGGGGGGGAAAGCCCACCCATCCCCCCCCCCATGTTTAGGTCATGTGGACTGGGTACAGTACAGAGCAAAGAGGACGATATTGTACCACGCGCTCCCGATGCTCGTGCAACTCTGCAAGGGGCGGGCGTATTATTGACTGAACTCTGCAAGGGGTGGAGACCTACAAAAGAGGCCGTATTTTAGAATGATGGGCAGAGCTGATAAGTTGGGTTGCCCACTGCTGCAGCCAATGGGTGCCCACCAGTGTCTACTCATCAATGCCACCTATCGGTGCCACCTATCAGCCCCTCTTCATCAGTGCAGGAGAAAAATTACCTGTTTTCAAAATGTTATACCAAACTATGAAAGTCTTTGTTTTTTCCCAAATTTTCAGTCTTTATTTGTTTGTCAAAAAAAAAATGTAAAACCCAGGTGATGATTAAATACCACCAAAAGAAATCTCTTATTTGTGTGAACAAAAATGACAAAAAAATAATTTGGGTACAGTGTTGTGTTGTATGACTGTGCAATTGTCATTTAAAGTGCAACAGCGCTGAAAACTGGCCTGGGCAGGAAGGGGGGTGGAAGTTCCATGTGGGCAAGTGGGGTTAACATTTCGTAATCTTTGGGTTGCTTTAGACACAATTTTACTTGCTCTTCCACTTTGCAATGCATGTTAGGTAATTGCTTGTAAAGGTGAATAGTTATGCACCAGATATCCCTCCTGTAGATTTTTTTTATTTATTTTTTCTGGATACAAAAATGTGTGCTCATTGGCTTGTGTCTAAAGGGATTACGTTGTTTTCGTGGTGTTGCGTGGTACTCAAACCCCCTTCTGCTGTCCTCCCAATTAGCAGCCTGTAAGGGAAAAACTTTTTGAGAGCTTTTGATGAGTAATAAGGTGGACCATCAGATATGTGAAAGGATACACAATAGTGGGCGCAGTCCCAGGTCTTGGGCTGCTAAACGGTCTGGGAGACCCTTCTGATGGTCTTTTGGGGCACTGCAGTGTTTCCTCACTTTGAACAAAATCTGCTTACATGAGAAGTGTCAGGGCATGGTGTGGCCATCGCAAAGGGATCCCAGACTGCCTATTGCATTTAGTAGCCCAAGACCTGGGACTGCACCTGGGAGAGGCTGAACTCAGGCCGAAAATACCCTAGGCAGAGTATTGGTTGGAGGTGAGACGAGGAGTGAGATTTGATGTAGAAATTTGTAGATATCCTCAACTGCAATGGAACTTTTTGGAAGAATATATACGAAACAGCCCATTTGACCTTTCTTTAGTTATGTCATCTACTTCTGGTAAGCGTGTATCCAAATCTTTAGGTGCCGAATCTTCTCAGGAGGTGTTGGTGACGATCCTTTTATCACTTGCCTGTTTGAAGGAGGAGTTTCCTTCACCTGTAGGACGGTTTCTTCTTCTATCTATCTCTATCTCTATCTCTCTCTATATATCTATATCTATATCTCTATATATATCTCTATATATATATATATATATATATATATATATATATATATATATATATATGCGCATACATACACCCACACCACTTTATTAGTTACACCTTGCTAGTACCGGGTTGGACCCCTTTTGCCTTCAGAACTGCCTTCATTCTTCGTGGCATAGACTCAACAAGGTGTTGATGACATTCCTCAGTGATTTTGGCCCATTGTGACGTGATAGCATGACGCAGTTGTTGTAGATTTGTTGGCTGCACATCTATTATGCCAATCTCTCGTTCCACCACATCTAAGGCCCCATACACACGGTCGGTTTGGTCCGATGAGAATGAACCGAAGTTAATTTTCATCGGACCAAACCGACCGTGTGTATAGCCCTTCGGTCTGGTTTCCTTCGGTCCAAAATTTCTAAACATGCTTCAAAACCGAACCAATGGACCGCTGCCCCATCGGACCAAACCGATGGTTAGTACACAAAAGCATCGGTTCAAAACCCGAGCATGCTCAGAATCAAGTCGACACATGCTTGGAAGCATTGAACTTTGTTTTATTCAGCACGTCATGTGTTTTACGTCACCGCGTTCTGACCCGATCGGATTTTGGAATTATGGTGTGTACGCATATCAGGCCGTCAGGCCACTTCAGAGGTGAACCGATGAAAACGGTCCGACGGGCCAGTCTCATCGGTTTGGTCCGACCGTGTGTACAAGGCCTAAGAGGTGCTATTTTGGATTGAGGTCTGGTCACTGTGGAGGCCATTGGAGTACAGTGACCTCATTGTCCAGTGGTGAGATGATTGGATCTTTGTGACATGGTGCATTATCCTGCTGGAAGGAGCCATCAGAAGATGGGGACACTGTAGTCATAAAGGGATGGACATGGTCAACAACAATACTCAGGTAGACCGTGGTGTGTAAACGATGCTCAATGGGTACTAAGGGGCCCAACGTGTGCCAAGAAAATATCCCCCACACCATTATACCATCACCAGCCTGAACTTGTTAATACAAGACAGGATGGATCCATGCTTTCATGTTTACGCCAAATTCTGACCCGACCATCTGACTGTCATGGCTGAAATCGAGACTCCTTAGACCAGGCAGTGTTTACCCAATCCTCTATTGTCCAATTTTGGTGAGCCTGCGCAAATTGTAGCCTCAGTTTCCTGTTTTTAGCTGAGAGGCGTGGCACCCGGTGTGGTCTTCTGCTGCTGTATCCCATCTGCTTGAAGGTTCAATGTGTTGTGCATTCAGAGATGGTATTCTGCATACCTTGGTTGTAACGAGTGGTTATTTGAGTTACTGTTGCCTTTCTATCATCTCAAACCTGCCCATTCTCCTCTGACATCAAGAAGGCCTTTTCCTCCACACAACTTCCGCTCACTGGATATTTTTTCTTTTTTTTTTTCGGACCATTCTCTGTAAACCCGAGAGATGTTTGTGTGTGTGAAAATCCCATTAGATCATCAGTTTTTGAAATACTCAGACCAGCTCGTCTGCCACCAACAATCATGCCACGCTCAAAGTCGCTTAAATCCCTTTTCTTCCCCATTCTGATGCTCAGTTTAAATTTCAGCAAGTCATCTTCACCACATCTAGATTTCTAAATGCGTTGCTGTCATGTGATTGGCTGATTAGCAATTTGTGTTACCAAGCAACTACCTAATAGTGGCTGGTGAGTGTATATTGACTTATGGACATTTCTGTTTTATATTTGCATTTTTGGGGGTTTTGAGTTGGTTTGACGCAACACTTTTTGCGAATGCTATGGCAATATCTCATAGTGTGTTTGCAGCTGTCCTTATGAGGTGTTTTCTTTTATTTTGATGCACAAGGACAGTTTTTTTTATTTTTTTGGTGTAAATTACCCCTGTGTCTTTGCCTTTGTCCTTGTAGTCATGCTTCGTAACTCCATCCTCCCATACCTGTGCAGGACAGGTCAGACTGGAGGAGAGACCATCTTGGAGGGTAGCTTTTTGCATGAAAACTGCAGAAATTAACTTTTTTTTTTTTTTTTTTTTTTTTTTTTACCCAACACTCATTTTTATTTCCGATTCATGAACTTCTGAGTGAAGGACTACTAAACCCGAAACAAAGTGTGGCATGATGTGACATAGGTGCCTCAGAATCTCCATGTACACCTGAGATTCGCCATCAATCAGAGGTGCTTGCAATGCGTAGCACAAAATACGAGAATGTTTATTTTCTGTTTGGATGACACCGCGGGTTAGACTTTTTCCACACCAGTTAGCACATCTCGGCCTCCTGCGTCTCATGGGGGGGTGACGAGGGACAGCTGCGGCTCTCAGGAAGCTCCGTTGAAACATCTGGATCCAGCTGACGCGAGAGGTCACTACGCACGACACGGGCTCAGCACTCTGACACCTGTTCTCCTCCGCCGTACTTGCTGACATTTCAGAATGGCGAACAAATAAACCTTCCTGGCTTTTCAACATTCTAAAAAAGATGAAAGGAAGAAGCGGGCGAAACATCCTGTTTTCAGGGGATGGAGAGTGCTGGCAATCCACAGGCTTTCGGTTGGGTCACCTGTAACCCCTCTGAAGGCCATCAACTATTTCTAAGGCTTTCTGAAAGTGGACCTTCAATTATAAAGTGCAGCACTATGGCCTAGATTCAGGTACGGCCGATCTACGTTGCGCGGGCATAGCGTACCGTATTTACGCTACGCCGCCGCAACTTAGAGAGGCAAGTGCTGTATTCACAAAGCACTTGCCTCCTAAGTTACGGCAGTGTAGCGTAAATGGGCCGGCGTAATGCGCATAATTCAAAGTAGGCTGGTAGGGGGCGTGTTGTATTTAAATGAGGCTTGACCCCATGTAGATGCATGGCCGAACGAACGGTGCATGCGCGCGCATGCTCAGTACCACGTCGTATTTACGGCCAAAGATACGTCGGCTCAATGCCTGTGACGTGATCGTAATTTACGCACAGCCCTATTCGCGTACGACTTACGCAAACAACGTAAAAAGATAGGCCTGTTCCGACGTCATATACCTTGCATGGGATGCGCCACCTAGGGAGCAATTTTATCTTTACGCCGGCGTATCTCTAACGTAAATGGCGTAACTAATTTGCGACGGGCGCACGTACGTTCGTGAATCTAGTCATTTACATATTCTACGCCAAACTCAACGGAAGCGCCACCTAGCGCCCACCGGAAAAATTGCACCCCAAGATACGACGGCGTAGGAGACTTGCGCCACTCGTATCTTAGCCTAATTTAAGCGTATCTAGTTTCCAGAATACGCTTAAATTTAGGACGGCATAGATTCAGAGTTAGGTCGGCATATCTACTGATACGCCGGCGTAAGGCTACCTGAATCTGGCTATATATCTTTAGCCTTTACACACACACACGCGTGTGCACACCCACACAAACTTTAATGACATCCTTGTCTTAGTCCGTTGGGTTAAAGAAGTTGTAAACCTTTGTGTTTATAGGATGCATTAAGGTGAAAAAACCTCCGCTACTTACCGGCCCACCAGCCTCGACCCCCCCCCTACTTACCTGAGCCCTCAAAAGTCCGGCCCGGTTCTTCTCGGGTCGGTCTTCTCAGCTTCATTGGATAGATTGATAGCAGCGCAGTCATTGGCTTGGGCTTGCGCTGCTGTCAATCAACTCCAATGACGCAAGGGGGGGTGGGGCAAGTCCTGTAGTCGGCAGGTATGGACGCCAGATCCAGGACTCAGGAGCACGCCCGCAAGGTAAGCCCCTTGGTAGAGCGCTTCCCAGGGGGGTTACCATAAGCGGGGAGGAGCCAAGACAGCCGCCAAGGGACCTCAGAAGACGTGGATCGGGGCCACTCTGTGCAAAACAAGCTGCACAGTGGAGGTAAGTATAACATGTTTGTTATTTTAAAAAAAAAATTGAAGCTTTGCAACCCCTTTTAAATATTGCGTTGGCCCACCCTTTGCAACTGTAACAGCTTCAACTCTTCTGTGAAGACTGTCCACATAGTGTAAGGAGTGTCTATGGGAATGTTTGACCATTCTTCCAGAAGATCATTTGGGAGGTCTGGCGAGAAGACCTGGCTCACAGTCTCTGCTCTACTTCATCCCAAAGGTTTTCTATTGGGTTGATGTGAGGATTCTGTGCAGGCCAGTCGAGTTCCTCCATCCCAAACTTGTACATCTATGTCTTTATGGACTTTTGTGCATTGGTCCCAATCATTTTATAGAGAGGGGGGGGGTTGCCCCTTTGTTCCAGTGAAGTCAAGTTCCTCCACCCCAAACGCGCTCATCCAAGTCTTTATGGACCTCAGACTTAATTTTAAAATAGTTGAAATTTGTTTCTACTAAGCTCCTGAAACAATTAGATATTTAATTTTGTTCATTTTAGGAACGGTACTTAACTTTATCTCTTAGCTCTAGCTTTCTCATCACCTGCTACCATGCTCGTCTCCAGGACTTTTACAGAGCCTCTCCAAGCCTATGGAACTTCTTACCCCAATCTGTCCATTTATCTCCTTCTCCATTGGCTTTTAGAGGATCCCTGAAAACCCTTCTCTTCAGAGAAGCCTACCCTACCCACACCTAACAACTGTATTTTAATTTTCTCCATCTGATCATCCTCAACAGTTACTACCCTTTGTTCCACTTGACCCTCCCTTCTAGATTGTAAGCTCAAAGGAGCAGGGCCCTCTGATCCCTCCTGTATTGAATTGTATTGTAACTGTACTGTCTTACCTGATGTTGTAAAGCACTGCGCAAACTGTTGGCGCTATATAAATCCTGTATGATAATAATAATTTCTTATTTTTGTCTTGCAGTATTCAGAAAGTATTATCTGGAACCCCCCGATTCCTATCTCCATGAATATAAAGCATCCCATGAGTCCTTGCTGAACACGACGAGCCTGACGCCTGATATCTTCTATAACTCCACCTTCAATAACTCCATCCTGCACAATCAGAGCCTGGATCACGACGATGCCCAGCATGGGAAGGAGTCCGCCGTCCTCAGTCTCATGCTGATGTTTGGGACTCTCTGGCTGGGTCACACCCTCTACCAGTTCAAGAAGAGGTGAGATTAGAACACGGAGGCTTTTTCCAGTTCTCAATTATTGTGTGATGATCTGCCCAGTCACCAGTGTGTTCAAAGAGAAGCCCCACTTTTGTTGCAAAAAAAAGAGAACCTTCCCATCTAGGTTTGTTGCATACATTGAAAGGGCTTTTTGAATTAAATAAAATAGGGCAGCACAGTGGTTAGCATGTCTGCCTTGCAGCACAGGGATGCTTGGTTCGAATCCCAGACAGGAAATGCATGGAGTTTGCATGTTCTCCCTCTCTCCAAATTCATATCTAGTAGGTTATTGCCTCCTCTCTCTAAATTGGTGCGTGTGTGTGTGTAAATTTTATATACACTCACCGGCCACTATTATGTACACCTTGCTAGTACCGGGTTGGACCCCCGTTGCCTTCAGAACTGGCTTCATTCTTCATGGTATAGATTCAACAAGGTGTTGGAAACATTCCTCAGAGATTTTGGCCCATAGTGACATGTTAACATCACACAGTTGCTGTAGATTTGTTGGCTGCACATCCATGATGGGCATCTGCCATTACACCACAGAGATCTGGTGAGTGTGGAGGCCATTGGAGTACAGTGACCTCATTGTCCTGTGGTGAGATGATTGGAGCTTTGTGACATGGTGTATTATCCTGCTGGAAGGAACCATCAGAAAATGGGGACACTGTAGTCATAAAGGGATGGACATGGTCAGCAACAATACTTGGGTAGGCCGTGGTGTTTTACACGATGCTCAATTAGTGCAAAGTGTGCCAAAAAATAACCCGCCACACCATTACACCACAAGCCTAAACCGTTGATACAAGGCAGGATGGATCCATGCTTTCATGTTTACGTCAAATTCTGACCCTACCATCTGAATGTCGCAGCTGAAATCGAGACTCCTCAGACCAGACATTTTTCTAATCTTGTATTGTCCAATTTTGGTGATCCTGCGGGAATTGTAGCCTCAGTTTCCTGTTCTTGGCTGACGAGAGTGGCACCTGGTGTCGTCTTCTGCTGCTGTAGCTCATCTGTTTTAAGGTTTGATGTGTTGTGCATTCAGAGATGGTATTCTGCATGCCTTGGTTGTAACGAGTGGTTATTTGAGTTACTGTTGCCTTTCTATCATCTGCCTATTCTCCTCTGACATCAACAAGACATTTTGGTCCACACAACCGCCACTCACTTAAGGGTCTGTAGTTTTTATCATGGGTGTATTTTAAATAATCAAGACAGAATATCGACCAAAAATCCAAAAAAAAACACTTGGTACAAATGTTATAAATTGAGTTACAGCTCAGTGTGTAAAATTAAGTATTTGATCCCTAAGCAAAACATGACTTAGTACTTGGTGGAAAAACGTGTTGACCAGCACAGAGGTCAGACGTTTCTTGTAGTTGGTGATCAGGTTTGCACACATCTCAGGAGGGATTTTGATCCACTCTTCTTTACAGATCTTCTCTAAATCCATACGGTGGTTTGGCTGTCACTTGGCAACTCTGAGTTTCAGCTCCTTCCATAAATTTTCTATAGGATTAAGGTCTGGAGACTGGCTAGGCCACTTCATGACCTTAATGTGCTTCTTCTTAAGCCACTCCTTTGTTGCATTGGCCTTGTGTTTTGGGTCATTGTCATGCTAGAGGACCCATCCATGACCCATCTTCAGGGAAGAAGGTTCTCAAGCAAGATTTTATAATACATGGCCCTGTCCATTGGACCCTCAATGCGGCAGAGTCAGTCTGTACCTTTTAGCAGAGAAACAACCTTAATGTTGTTTCCTCCTCTTTGCCTGACTATAGGGATGGTGTTCTTAGGGTCATAGTTGGCATGCCAAAGAGCTAAATTTTGGTCTTGTATGACCACAACACTTTCTCCCAGTCCTCCTGTGAATCATTTAGATGTTCATTGGAATGACTGTACATGTGCCTTCTTGAGGAGTGGGACTCGCCGTGTTTGGAGGAAGAGAAATGCTCACTATGGCCCTAAGAACACCATCCCTACAGTCAAGCACTGAGGTGGAAACATACTTTGGGACTGTTTCTCTGCTAAAGGTACAGACCAACTTTGCCGCTTCGAGAGGCCAATGGATGGGGCAATGTATAGTAAAACCTTGAATGCGAGCACCTTCTTCCCTCAGCCAGAACACTGAAGATGGGTCATGATGAGTCTTTCAGCATGACAATGACCCAAAACATACCGCCATGGCAACAAAGGAGTGGTTCAAGAAGAAGCACATTAAGGTCACGGAGTGGCCTAGCCAGTCATCAGACCTTAATCCGATATAAAAAAAGGTATGGAGGGAGCTGAAACTTTGAGTTGCCAAGTGACAGTTAAGAAACCTTAAGGATTTATAGAAGATCTGTAAAGACCAAAATCCCTCCTGAGATGTGCAAACCTGGTCACCAACTACAAGAAACGTCTGACCTCTGTGCCGGCCAACAAGGGTTTCTCCACAAAGTACTAAGTCATGTTTTGCTTGGGGATCAAATACTTTTTTTACTCACTGAACTGCAACTCAATTTATAACCTTTATATCATGTGGTTTTTTTTTTTCTGGATTTGTGGTTGATGGTCTTTCTCTCTCATTTAACATACACCTATGATAAAAATTATAGACCCTTCATTTCTTTGTATGTGGGCAAATTTACAAAATCTTCAGGGGATCAAATAATAATTTCTCCCACTGTATAACTTATTTTTTTTGTTTGTTTTATGACCAAATAAAGTTATAATGTTTCTTGCAGAAAATTAACCCCCTCCTTCTAACTTCCAGTCCCTACCTGCACTCCAGAGTGCGTGAGATGCTGTCGGATTGTGCGCTGCCCATCTCCGTGCTGACCTTCTCAGTGGTCGGGTCGTATTTCTTCCAGGATATAAGCAGTAAGTCCTCTCTGTAGTCCTTTCCCATTTGTTGACATAACAGTGTTTTGGCTTTGGTATGCCGATGTCATGGGGACAACATATTAGCGTCACAATTAAAGGGGATTAAAGGGCCTTTTTATGTTTCTTTTGATGTTCAGACAGGTCCGACTCCCCGACGCTGTTTAATTTGGTTGTCATCTCTGGCCGATATAAATGAAAGCGTGAATTAGAACTCCAGCATTCCCGGAAACTAGTTGTGCTAGAAGAGTCGCTCTGGATAAATAAGGGTCAAATGTAAGGCAGTTGGTGTTGGTGACAAGGGGGGTGAGAACAGTTAGTGTGCTGCCAGTATGGGATTTACAGCTGCTGTCATTTTGGTGCAGGAGTCAGATTCGGACAAACTGAAGTTGGCCATAAAGTCTTATTCACACAGCGCCTATCAATGCGTACTTCCATGTTACTCGCACAGGGATGCACAGGTGTTCCATGCATCCCTGTGCAGGCAGTCCCATCAATGTCAATGGGACACAGCGGTTGCACGGGCATAGCTGCTGCTCCCAATATGACATCCATGTGGGTGCCGGTGCACGGCCTCAAATGCAGGCAGTAGAGAGGGATCAGGAATGCGCTGCCCGCACCCACATGGATGTCGTATTGGGAACAGTGGCTGTGCCTGTGCAGCCGCTGTGTCCCATTGATATCAAAGGGACGCCTGCACAGGAATACATGGAACACCTGTACGTCCCTATGCAAGTAAACGCAGCCCTTGCACAGGGGTTGTTTATGCATTGATACTCTCCGTGTGAAAGAGGCTTTTGATTTTATTTTTTCTGTTTTGCCTCTAGGCTGAATAAAAAAAAACAGATTCCTCGAATCTCCCACTGCGGCTGTTGTATTCTTACAGCTGGCACTAGCAGTTGGCAGAATACCCAAACCATTAGCTTTCACACTGGGACGCGGGCGGCGTCGACGGTAAAGCGCCGCTATTTTTAGCACCATTTTACCCTAATTTTTGTTGAGGTATTCGGCCGCTAGCAGGATGCTTTTAACGAAAAAAGGTTAAAACCACCCGCAAAGCGCCGCTGCAGCAGCGCTTTGGCCGCGGTGCCCATTCATTTCAATGGGCAAGAGCAGTGGAGGAGCGGTGTACACACCGTCCCTTCACCACTCCAAAGATGCTGCTTGCAGGAAATTTTTTAATGCTCTGCCAGCGCACTGCTCCAGTGTGAAAGCCCGAGGGCTTTCACAATGGAGTGAATAGATGCGCTTTTTCTGGGTGCTTTGCAGGCGCTATTTTTAGCGTTGTAGCGCCTGCAAAGTGCCTCAGTGTGAAAGGGGTCTAACTGCAACTGATTGGTTGCAGCTGCTGTTCTGCCGACAATTTTCTGTCCGGTTCCTGATCATTTTGTATTTGTTTTTTGTTTTTGTTTCTTTATTTAGAGCATTTTGGTTGGGAAGATGTTGACAACTATAGGCAAAACTTTTTTTATTTTCATTTTGGATAGAGCAATGTAAGGTTATATAACCCTTTTTCCCTTTTTCTTTTTTTTACCATCTGCATCCCATTGCTGAACTTTTCCTTCACTTCCTGTCCCATAGCCAAACAAAAACACCTTGGGAACCCCAGAACTAGTGTCCCCATTAGAAGATTACCCCTCTATTACTTTTCTGGGGACACTTTTTTTTTTTTTTTTACTTTCACTTTAAATGATGATGTTAAACAGGACAAATAGAGAGACTGAATCTCCCAAACGAGGGCACAGGCAGCAATAAAAACCAATAAGCAATCTAAACCTCTCTCCACTCTTATCAAAACTAAAAAAAAAGTTTTGCCTTTAGTTATACTTTAATACTTTAATAACTGCATATCTGTTTATGTCACTTTAATTGTTCTTTGAATTGTGAATCTTTGCTTTATAAAAAAAAATGATGAGCAATACTGTAATTGGTTGATCTGCCGTTATCCCAGGATTCTGTTTCATACACTAATATATATTTTATTTTGTATATCGGATAGTGCAGATAGCAGTTTGGCTGAGCTACAGATGTGTTAAGATAGACCAGATAAGATGCAGCCTGCCACTGCTGCCCTCTGAAAATGCTCATTGACCGGCTGTGTTCTCTTGTTTTTGGTACATTTGGCGTCATTGACCCAGAAACAAGTACATGCATCAGGAGTTCTGATATCACCCCGACTTTGCTGCATGCTTGTTCTCGGGATTAGCAAGACATAGTATTTTCAGGGGATGTCGGCTTATGTAAGAAACTTGTAAAAAAAAAATATATTGTATGTAGGCCCCACCATAGCTGACCTTTTTTTATTACCCGGCTGTGTTACTAATGGGGTATAATTCTCTGTGCCCTTATCTAGCATGTTTGACCTTTTTTTGTTATGAGGGTCCAGCTCTTCTGGTGAGTTTATACTGTCCAAAGGGTGCATATAAGATTCTTGACACCTTGGTAACAATGGCCCAGATTCATGGTAGCAATTGCGCCTGCGTAACCATAGTTACGCAGCACAATTGCTGACTTGCGCCGGCGTAACGTGTTCTCCTGATTCAGAGAACTCGTTACGCCGACTGCAGCCTAAAATCTGCGTGGCATAAGGCTTTTATGCCACGCAGATTTTAGGCTGCATTCTAGCGATG
The DNA here is from genome assembly GCF_905171775.1 of Rana temporaria. Lineage (NCBI taxonomy): Eukaryota > Metazoa > Chordata > Amphibia > Anura > Ranidae > Rana > Rana temporaria. The sequence continues at coordinate 656,157,176 of NC_053489.1, read as the reverse complement.
ACCGCTAGGGGGCGCTCCCATTGTGATCTGTGTATAGTATGCAAATTGCATTCTAACACCGATTCACAACGTTGCGCAAGCCCTGCGTACGCAAATTACGTAGTTTGCGTACGTCGGGTTTCGCGTAAGATTACACATCCTAATAGCAGGCGCAGCCAATGCTATAGGATACCCGGCGTTCCCGCGTCGCGACGTTCGAATTTTACGTAGTTTGCGTAAGTGAATCGTGAATGGCGCTGGACGCCATTCACGTTCACTTTGAAGCAAATGACGTCTTTGCGACGTCATTTGCCGCAATGCACGTCGGGAAAGTTTCCCGACGGAGCATGCGCTGTACGCTCGGCGCGGGAGCGCGCCTAATTTAAATGATTCCCGCCCCCGGCGGGATCATTTACATTGCGCGCGCTTACGCCGGGCAATTTTGCCGGCGCGCCCTCGCAATTTACGGAGCTACTGCTTCGTGAATCGATTGCAGCGCAAATTATTTGCGGGGGCGTAGGGCAAAATTGTTGCCCTGTGCCTCCGCAAATAATGCGCAAGTCGTACCTGAATCCGGGCCATTGTGTATTTCTATTTTGTGTTGGAGCACCATGTGTGGAATATTGGACACAATATTGGTCATTATTTGGATTCATGTTTCCATTTATGTGTGGAACACTCTATTAATGGTGGAATAGACACTATAGTTTAATTTTGCACTGGACTTTATTCTGGAAAATAGTGTTTCACATTAGTGCCCATGTTTGACTGCAGTCACACTACAGAGTTTTGAATCGCAGGCAAATTTGCCACAATTCAAATGAGAGTCCCGCGATTTGTCATTCACACATCGGCACTTTCAAATCGCGGGCAGATTTGCGGCAAATCTTCCCATGATTCAAAGCGCTGCAGTGTGTATGCAGACATACAGTGTGTCACTGTTTATTATATATTTATATTTTAATTTACTTTATAGGCTTTTTTTTTTTATCCCACAATTCATACTTTTTTTTGAGGGGGTGTGGTCCAGTTTGCTCAAACAGGAAAAAAAAATCCTTCTGGATCCCCAACACCAATCGGATAACTCCCTGGATCAACATTCTTCAATGTTAATTTCCATATTTAAATTAGTTACAATACATTTTAGAACTGCATCCAGCCAAATTTTTCAGTAATTTATAGAGACCAGTACAGTGCCAACTCATGTGGAAGATTATTTCACATTTTCTTACCTCCTTACTGTAAAAAATACCTATCCATGTGTAGAGAATTAACCCTTTTTTACTCTAATTACAACATACGACTGTTGTGGTGACCTTAAAGTAGATGTAAACCCATTTAGTAAAATCTCTTAAGCATGAACACGTTGACTCCTTTGTGGCAGCCTAACGCAGCATGGTGGTTTGGCCTTAAAAGAGAAGTATGGACTTTGTAAAAAAAAAAAAATTCTTTATACATATCCGATGCTGCATCTGTCCCCTGCCGGCTCTGCAGTGAGAATTTAAGCAATCAAAACACCACTGATCACTCAGTTCTCCCCCTCCAGCTCTCTGCTATGTTCCTCCAGAACTTACTGGTGCGCTGGGCTGTGGCGAGGGAGAAGAGGCTGGCTCAGGCTCTTGGCGGATTGCTGAGACGCTGAGCCAGGTCATATCCAGGCTGCTGGATGGATCCCAACTGTGCTTTGACCAGCTCCAGTGCTTTGACCAGCTCAGTGACATCAGCCGACAGCAGACTTTGGTCCCCCCTGTTGACTGAGGATGGGTCACAGGAGTGCAGAACGAACTTTACTCCTGTGATCCATAGGAAAAGTATAGCCAAAAAAAGCTTTGGCTATACTACTCCTTTAATGCCCACATGCTCCATGTAATAATCTGGGGGACTGCTCAGTCATTGTCCTCAGAACTTTAACTCGGCTGTCCACTGAAAGCTCATGGTCAACTACTGACATCAGGATCCACTAGAATGGGCTCCTGATGATGCCACCACTTGTACAGCCAATAACCATGCCACATGATTAGGAGCCCCTTCTGCTGGCCTCAGTCATTTGGGCCCACATAAAGAGCCTGCTCCCACCATTCTAAAGGATGTAATGTCCTTTTCAGAAGTTATTTTTTTCAATCTTTTTCAATGCGCAGCTTCTTTAGAAATGACAATTATTTTGTTGATGCTTGCTGATGCTCCTTGTCCAGGCACTTCCTGGTATAGGGTGTGCCCCTGACGGAGACTAAAAGTTGCTATGCCTACCCCCATTGCCTAGGGCAGTGATGGCGAACCTTGGCACCCCAGATGTTTTGGAACTATATTTCCCATGATGCTCCACTACACTGCAGAGTGCATGAGCATCATGGGAAATGTAGTTCCAAAACATCTGGAGTGCCAAGGTTCACCATCACTGGCCTAGGGTATGGTCCAATGTCACAATCGGAAAACTAGTCCAGAGCAATGATGTGCAGCTGGTGCTTTTAGATTAATATATGGACCACCTATGTACTTGTACAAGGTAAACCTATCCCACATAATCACCTCCTTCCTAAAGGATGAATAAAAAATGTTATAAATTTTTTTATCATTTGGGTAAACTCTCCTCTTAGCCAAGCATCTCCATACAGTGTTATCTGTTGTGTGCTGTGAAGAAGAAACCATTCCCACGCACTGATCTACATGAAGCATCATGCAAGGCTTTATGTTGGGTTGGAAGTACCCCATCTCTATGGAAGTCCTGCCCTTTCCATACCCAAGGGTCAGTATGTTTTACGCCATCTGTAATTTTCACTCGAAATAGATAACCATTGCGGAAAACCTTGAGTGTCTTGATTTATGAACCCCGACTATTGTTAAACAAAATTTTTCCACCTTGCGTGCCGACTGCGGCTTTCCCATCCTCGTAAAAGCCGATACGACCTGAAATGAACTGCGGGTGCACGGCCGTGGAATGGTTCTCATTCCTGGTCGTGTCGAAAGTGTCTCAGGTGCAAATGATCCCTCAAAAGACACCCCGTTACTTGTTGTCATTGTTCTGGGCGAATAACAGGAAGAGGAATTGTCGCAATATCTGCAGATGTTTGGAATGCAAAGTCCTGTATGGCGTCTCTTCTTTCCTCATTTGGTAGAAGCCTGGCCACCTCCTCACACAATGGAGGAATAGGAACGCAGTCAAACAATTTTGGCAAATAAAAGGAACCACCTTTCCACCCCAGGAAGAGCCTTGTAGGAGAGCCAGAAATTCTCTCCGTCCTGTACTGACGTCAGCAATTCAATAGGAACAAGTTATTAATATGGTGCTTCTATTATCGATGGCCAACAAATCAGTCATTGTTTTTCGTAATGGTAAAGTGTTTAAGCGTGTCGAAATATGATCCTAGAGATTAAATAAAAATCCTCAACAAATATTTGGCATTTATCCTGACTGTGGATAAGGCCTTGCTCTTTACTGACTCGATCTGTAATCTCAATTTATCTTTGCCTCTAAAACACAAGATTTCTTGGGGTTCTGCACTTCAACCCAACTCAACCTTCTACTGACATGACTGCAAACTTTGATGCTTTAAAACAGTGGTTTCCAAACTGCGGCCCATTGCTTGCTTTTATCCTGCCTTTGGGGTGCAATTTAATTCACCGACATCAATGAAGGGCACCCAATGACCCCAATGGTGGGGTAAAATTCCTGCCAATGGCAATGATGGGACACAGTTCCTTCCAATGACACCAACGATGGGGCACAGTTCCTCCCAATGACACCAATTATGGGCGATTAAATCAAACAATCCAGCAACATTTAATAGTAAATTCTTTAGGGCAGTTGCGGCCAATATAAGTAAGCTTGTATAAGGACAACGCCCGGTTTTAATATGGGAGCGCCACTGTGAAGTTGTAGGGCAGGGGTGCCCAACCTTTTGAAACGCGAGGGCCACTTAAGCGACTTGGTAACCGGTCAATGGCCACAATAAACAGAGCAGGCAGATGACGGGTCCATGTCCACTCTGCATATGCAGAGCAGACAGGCGCACAGCCCACTCCACTCTATTGGCCCTCCAATCCGATCTGCTCAGATAGAAGGGGACAGATTCCCCCCTTCTGTTTTTTTTTTTTTTTTTGCGGATCGAATTAGAGGTAGGTTGGTGTAAATGGCCACAAGTCCGTTTACATCTGTTGCTCAATAGAGGTAAATGAAGGGTCCAATTGAGTCAGACTGATCGTGTCAAAGGGGCCTAATGCTGCTTTCACACTGATGCGCTGTGGTATACCCACACCCAGGGTGCAGTACAGTGCACCTGTGGCTTTCCTGCGGGTTAGCTGCACTTAGACTTCTATTATATCTTGCAGGTGTGGCGCATTTTCTGAAGTGCACCAACCCACAGGTGGTAACAGAAGTCTATGTCTCAGTGCAGGTAACCCGCAGGTGTTCTGCGCTGAACCTGCGCATCAGTTTGAAAGCAGCCCAGTAACCACTGCAGAACAGATATGCCCATATTCACACTGTGATTTTAGTATTAAACTTACCTTTAACAGTCTTCCATTCGGATATCACCAGCTGTTGCTGTCCCAGGATTTGGAGAATTTGGTATCACTCCACCTGTGACAGGAGTTGGCGCTATATATGAAGCATCAGCTTATGGCAACTGCCACACCAGAGGGCTCCGTGGGCCACTGGTTGGGCACCCCTGTTCTAGGGGGATTCAGCGGTTTCCAAGGAAGAATAGACTTCCTAGCATAATACAAGGCATAAAACGGAAACAAACTCTCACGGAGGGTGGTGTTTAATGTGTGACAGACACCCAGTAGTAGAACTAAGGGACCCATGGGTACCACTACCCAACAGATGGCGCTGAGCTCAGACACCACCTCACTCCAGAATTACTGGAGTGGGACAGGACCAAACCAGGTACCCGTTTCCACCCTGCATTTGGGACAGAGGTGGGGTCTAACAAAGGGTAGATTGTAGAGAGGTGGTGCCGGGAATAGTACACTCCATGAAAAAATTAAATTTGTATCCATCCCTAGGAGAGATCATGAGGGGGGAAAATTGTATGCCTTCATCCCAGTCCCCACCTATCAAGGTAGGGAGGTCGGGAGGTCACACTGCCATGCATTAAACAGGCAAGAGACTTTAGACTTGTCCTCTTGAGCCAGCACTGGTATAAAGAAGACAATGCTTTATCAAGTTGATTAGTTAACAGTAGGCTTTTAGCCACATGAGACTCCAGTAATCGTGGAAAGGTAAATGGGGATTGAGCTGCATAACAGAGCTATAAATATTGAAAATACATGCTATTGGATAAGCATTTGAGACCATCTGATCATCCCCCACAGCTACTACCCATTGTTCCACTTGACCCTCCCTTCTAGATTGTAAGCTCTAACGAGCAGGGCCCTCTGATCCCTCCTGTATTGAATTGTATTGTGACTGTACTGTCTTCCCTGATGTAAAGCGCTGCGCAAACTGTTGGCGCTATATAAATCCTGTATAATAATAATAATAATAAGCTATAGCAACTTTTAAGCCCATCAAATGTTGGTAGTTGACCACGAAAAAACATCCTGCAGTTTTTTTTTTTTTATACAATAACACGCCCACAAGGTCGGGTCTGGCACTGTTTGAAAATGGGACAACCAGGGATTATACCTTAATGAGGTATGAGGTGACGGTACTCCCTCCACACCTAGCAGGGATTCCACTGGTCTCCACACCTGCAATGTGGTCTGCATAGGTTTAGTCACATTGGGGTTGGAGCGGAGTCCACAGAACACTAGATTCCTCAACTCGGCATAGGATCCTAATAAGGCCACTTCAAAATCCACTGCAGGGTTGCTGCGCCCCTGAGCAAACCACCAACGAACAGTGACAGGTGTCGTCGCCCAGTAGTATTTCTGGAAGCAAGTAAGGGCCAAGCCATCCAGTCTAAGGTAGTTGCAAAATGGTTTTAGCCACGCAGGGTGTAGCGCCTCCTCAGAGAAAGGAGGTAATTACTTGATCGAGTTTCTGGAAAAATTACTTGGGTGTAAAGACTGGCGAAATAGGTGCAAGAATTTAGGAAGTATGGTAATTTTCAGCAAATTAACCCTACCTACCGGGGGTCAGAGGCAGAGATTTCCTCAGAGTGCATTTTTGAGACAGTTGGGATGTCTCTATTTTACTAGCCGGCCTCAATGCTCTGTCTAATTGGGCGACTATGTGGCAGATGAGGTTCAATGTTGATAAATGTAAAGTTGGGGGCTAAGAATATGCATGCACCATACATACTAGGGGGAGTACAACTGGAGGGATCCGTAGTTAAGGATCTGGGGGTTTTGTTAGCTCATAAGCTTAATAATGGAATGCAATTGCCAAGCTGCGGTTTCCAAAGCGAGCAAAGTCCTTTCTTGTATAAGAGAGGTATGGACTCGAGAGAGATATCATTTTGCCCCTGTACAAATCATTAGTAAGACCTCATCTGGAATATGCAGTTCAGTTTTGGGGACCAGTTCTCAAGAAGGATATCGGGGAACTGGAGAAAGTGCAGAGAAGGGCAACCAAACTGATAAGAGGCATGGAGGAGCTCAGCTATGAGGAAAGATTAGAGGAACTGAATTTATTCACTCTTGATATGAGGGGTCCATGTAGTGAACTTGGTGTTGAGTTATTCACTTTACGGTCAACACAAAGGACAAGGCGGCACTCTTTACGTCTAGAGGAAAAGAGATTTCACCTCCAAAAATGGAAAGGTTTCTTCACAGTAAGAGCTGTGAAAATGTGGAATAGACTCCCTCCAGAGGTGGTTCTGGCCAGCTCAGTAGATTGCTTTAAGAAAGGCCTGGATTCTTTCCTAAATGTACAGAATATAACTGGGTACTGACATTTTATAGGTAAAGTTGATCCGGGGAAAATCCGATTGCCTCTCGGGGGGTCAGGAAGGAATTTTTTCCCCTGCTGTAGCAAATTGGATCATGCTCTGCTGGGGTTTTTCTCCTTCCTCTGGATCAACTGTGGGTATAGAATTGGGTATATGGGATTGTATGAGATTATAGATTTTAGTTTTTTTTTTTATTATTATTTTATTTTTTATGGTTTTACGTCTTTTTTTCAACCTGACTAACTATGTAACATTACCGGTTGCAGATTTAGGAATAGGTAAACTGGAAGTTTTTTTAATTGGCCTCAAATATTTAAATTCACCAACTCAGTGGAGAGGAGTAGACCGAGGCAGAGAGGCAATGGATGGTTGTGTACTCCCACTGATACTGGGACATTTTATATGCCTGATGTCCACTGTCTGGCCCACATAAAGTCTGAAGGACAGTAAACTGGCCCTTTGCTTAGAAAGTTCTCATCGCTGCTTTAAAGGCAGCCTATTGGAATGGAAAAGCTGCCATTTCTGAGGTCTCCTAAAAGTTCTGGTCACCTGGCTGTCATGCTGGCCCTCTTGCAGGGGGGGGGATCTGAGGGATGTTTGGCTTTAAAGCGGGAGTTCACCAATTTAAAAAAAATAAAAAAATCTCCCCTTAGCTTCCTGCTCGTTCGGTCTAGGGGAATCGGCTATTTATATTAAAATATGAGCAGTACTTACCCGTTTTCGAGCTGCATCTTCTTCCGTCGCTTCCGGGTATGGGTCTTCGGGAGCGGGCGTTCCTTCTTGATTGACATTCTTCCGAGAGGCTTCCGACGGTCGCATCCATCGCGTCACTCGTAGCCGAAAGAAGCCGAACGTCGGTGCGGCTCTATACTGCGCCTGCGCACCGACGTTCGGCTTCTTTCGGAAAATCGTGACGCGATGGATGCGACCGTCGGAAGCCTCTCGGAAACCTGTCAATCAAGAAGGAACGCCCATTCCCGAAGCCCATACCCGGAAGCGACGGAGAGGATGCGTCTCGTAAACGGGTAAGTACTGCACATATTTTAAAATAAATAGACGATTCCCCTAGTAATAACGAGCAGGAATCTAAGGGGGAAAAGTGCCCTCTAAGGGTGAACCCCCGCTTTAAGGACTTGGTCAGACCAGCCTACACTACACTAGAACACTTCATTCAAGTCCATGCGCTGTTTATGCAATTGCAGTGCAGTTAGTTGCTGTGCATAAAAATTCTGCAAGTAGACATTTTACATGCAACTCATTGCGACACACCTAAAGTGCAAGTTTGTGGTGTGAACAGGGCACATAGAAAACAATAATTTTCTTGGAGTGCTTGGCCCAGATTCAGGTAGAATTGCGCGATATTTGCGGGGGAGCAGGGCAACGATTTTGCCCTGCGCCCCCGCAAATATTTTGCGCTGCCCTTTGATTCACGGAGCAGTAGCTCCGTGAATTGCGATGGCGCGCCGGCATATTTGCCCAGGGTAAGCGTGCGCAAGTTAAATGATCCCGCCGGGGGCGGGAATCATTTAAATTAGGCGCGCTCCCGCGCCGAGCGTACAGCGCATGCTCCGTCGGGAAACTTTCCCGACGTGCATTGCGGCAAATAACGTCGCAAGGACATCATTTGCTTCAAAGTGAATGTGAATGGCGTCCAGCGCCATTCACGAAGCACTTACGCAAACGACGTGAAATTCAAATTTCACGTCGCGGGAGCGGCGGCTATACTTTAGCATTGGCTGCCCCTTCTAATAGTAGGGGCAGCCAATGCTAAAGTTGCCGTACGGAAACTCCGTACCTGGCTTGCGCGGGGCCCGCGCAAGTTTGTGAATCAGTTGGTAGTATGCAATTTGCATACTACACGCTGATCACAATGGGAGCGCCCCCTAGCGGCAAGCACAAGAATGCAGCCTAAAATCTGCAGTCGGTGTAACAAGGTTCCTGAATCAGGAGCACTCGTTACACCGGAGCAAGTAAGCAATTGCGCCGTGTAACTTATGGTTACACGGGCGCAATTGCTTCTTGAATCTGGGCCCTTGTGTTTTGCCTGCATTGATCTATGCAGATGAATGCAGAGCAATCTTTCACTTCCCAGGAGATGGGCTTTAACGTTACAGGATGAAAATTCTCTTTAATCATCTCCGTCTCTGACTTTGCCTACAAAAGATATTAGTTTATTGTCGGGTACAAAGAAAAGTCTTCTGCAGTAACCTTTTAGCAGCCAATCAGAAAAGCCATTGTTTGCCCACGCTGATCTACCGATGGTAATAATAATAAAAAACGATTTATAAACAGCTGTGGTGGCTTACAGCTCGTCTTCGCTCTTTGCATGTGTCCGTCCACTTACATTAAAGACAACACCTCTGAATTTTACCTGTTTGTTTAAATTGCTTAAATATTTAGTGATGAACCCAGCCTAATTATGACACATCTTTTTTGATTTTTTTGCCCCTGATTTAACTACTTCTTTTTTTTTTTTCAGTTGCCCAGTTTAATTACATCCCAACGGAGAGTATGTTTGTCCTGGCTCCAATTGGATCGCTGTCAATGGGCTCCATCACCAGTGCTATGGGCCTTGGGTTCCTCCTGTCCATGCTCTTCTTTATAGAGCAGAACATTGTGGCTTCTCTAACCAATGCCCCAGAAAATAGGTAGGCATCTGGCTTCTCTGTGGAGATATAGTATGGCTCATTATTTATAGCGGGATTATGCCTCCTCATCCATCCCTATCTATTCCTCCCTATACATCCATTCTTTCCCATCCACTCATCCATATCCATCCATTTCTCCCCATCCATTCTATCCCTAGCCATCTATTCCTCTCCATCCATTCATCCCTATCCATTCCTCCATCTATCCCTATCGGTCCACTCATCCATCCATTTATCCCTAACTTTCCATTCCACTCAACCCATCCCTATATGTCCCTCCTCATCTATCCATTCATTCTTCTATCCCTATACCATCCATTCCTTCCCATCCATCCATCTCTGTCTATTCCTTTCCATCCATCTCTGTCCCCCATCTTTCCATTCCTTCCTATCCGTCCCCATCTTTCCATTTCTTCCCATCCATCCCCATCTTTCCATTCCTTCCCATCCGTCCATCTCTGTCTATTCCTTTTCATCCATCTCTGTCCTCTCCTTTCCATTCCTTCCCATCCGACCCCATCTTTCCATTCCTTCCCATCCGTCCCCATATTTCCATTTCTTCCCATCCGTCCCCCATCTTTCCATTTCTTCCCATCCGTCCCCCATCTTTCCATTCCTTCCCATCCGTCCCCATCTTTCCATTCCTTCCCATCCGTCCCCATCTTTCCATTCCTTCCCATCCGTCCCCATCTTTCCATTCCTTCCCATCCGTCCCCACCTTTCCATTCCTTCCCATCCATCCCCATCTTTCCATTCCTTCCCATCCATCCCCATCTTTCCATTCCTTCCCATCCATTCCCATCTTTCCGTTCCTTCCCATCCGTCCCCATCTTTCCATTCCTTCCCATCCGTCCCCATCTTTCCATTCCTTCCCATCCGTCCCCATCTTTCCATTCCTTCCCATCTGTCCCCATCTTTCCATTCCTTCCCATCTGTCCCCATCTTTCCATTCCTTCCCATCCATCCCCATATTTCTATTTCTTCCCATCCATCCCCATATTTCTATTTCTTCCCATCCATCCCCATATTTCTATGCCTTTTCATTCCTTCCCATCCATGCATCCCTGACCTTTCCTTTTATTCATCCCTAATTTTCCATTCCTCCATATCAATCCTCCCACATCAATCCTTTTTTTTATTTTTTGCTTCCTGTGTCCCATTTGAGGAGATTCCCCTATGTTTCCAGTTTCAAAGACACAACAGGAAGTTAGAGGTGATGTCGGAAAAGCTAGAGCAAATCCCCTCGGACAGTTGTCACCAGGACCAGCGTTCCTTTAAAAGATGTCCTCTCGTTTTCCTGTTTTGGTGACAACTGTAAAATTTTGGATCTTTCTTCATGTTTTTTTTTTTTTTTTTTTTGCCGTCACAATTGCTAACAAGACAAATAGAGAGGCCGAATACTGCCAATGGGGACACCGGCTGCAATAAAAAAAAAGGAAAAACTCAGGGGTTCTAACCTTCCCATTCTAACCTTCCTATTGTACGTTTCACTGACCAGTGTGAGCTTTTTTGGGTCAATCGCATGAAATACGTTGATGCATTGAAAGTAGTTCATCTTTAATTTTCTTCCCGCAGGTTGGTGAAAGGCACGGCGTATCACTGGGATCTCCTTCTTGTGGCACTGATTAACACTGGACTGTCTGTATTCGGCATGCCCTGGATCCATGCTGCCTTCCCACACTCCCCAATGCACGTTCGAGCTCTGGCCAACGTGGAGGAGAGAGTGGAGCATGGGCACATCTATGAGACGTAAGTTGGGGGGTTCCATTCAGACAGAGAGTTGACTACGATTTTATTTGTGACTAACATGCACTCTCATCGCTTAAGTTTCTCTTTCCTAACACTGTTCATGGAGGGCTGGAATAGAGGTCCAGACTTGGTTCTTTCTCACTTTGGAGGTTCAGGTGTTACCGCCAATGGTTGTTTCTATTATTCTGTTGTGTTTTCCATGATCTAAAATTGAAAACCCAAGAAGAGTGGGAACCCCTAATAACTGCCACCACTCGTTTGCAGACACAGAGATGTCATCCCAGGACCAATGGCAGAATACCATGCAGACCTCTAAAAACTGTTAAAATACATATATATGGACAGTTTCATCTGTCTGGGAATGTGTATCTGGAGTTCAGCCAGTCTTGTGATTGAAGCAACCCTGCAGACAGCATAGTCCTGTCCTAGTCCTCTTTGCTGACCTCACTGCACTTAAAGGAGAAGTACAGCCAAAGCTCGTTTGGCTATACCTCTCCTGTGGATTACAGGAGTGCAGTTTGTTCTGCACTGCTGTGATCCGTTTTCAGTAGAAAGTGGGCTGAAGCCCGCTGACAGCTGATGTCACAGAGCCAGTCCAGGCTGGGGCAAGATCGTGACAATGAAGTTGGGATCCGCCCACATGCCTGGACCAGCAACCGGCTCAGCCTCTCAATGGGAGGCTGAGCCAACTACTCCCACCCCCTCCACAGCCCAGCGCTCCAGTTAGTGAGGGGGGAGGCATAGCAGACAGCGGTGACTGACAGTTACCAGCTCTCTGCTCAGGGAACCCTGAGAACCGAGCGATTGGCAGTGTTTGGTCGCTTGGTTCTCTCTTGTGGGGAGCAACAGATACTGCAGTTTTGTAGCCGAATGTGCGGGGGGACACTAAAAAAGAATAACCCGGAGTTGGGCTTTAAGGACCCTTTACCATGTTGCATTGAAGAAAGCGAATAGGTATCTTCAGCATAAGGGAAAGGCTATCAAGCCAATTTTGGTATGAATGGGCAAAATACAGATTTGCTGGAATAATCTAATTTCTGCCAAAACTAATATATCGGTTTTCGGTGGACTGACCCTTTTTAAGAGGTTCCTGAGAATTAAAAAGAGATGGCATCCTGACAAAAAGAAATTGGTCTACTTTGGCAAGTTTATTTGTAGTCCAGGTCATAATTCTCCTGTTACAAGGTTCAAGTATGTTGCGGTATTGTAATTCTCCCCATATTATGTAACCGGACACGTATTTGTCTGGCTGCAGAACCTTGCCCATTCACCATGTACCGTGACCAAAGAATAGAGATATTATGGCTGGTGCATTGTGTCACTCTGCAGGTGATTTTCAGGTCTTCTGTGGGTGAAACAAGCAGCCGACAAGCATGAACGGGAGGTCTCCATTGTGTTGTCTGGAATGAAGGATTTAAAGCCAGTTGGCTGATCTCTACCTCTTGGAGCTGCTAGAAAAACAAACACAAGCTCATACTTGTACCGCCAACATGCTGAGCAACTCCTGTTCATTTCTTTCCAAATAGTTAAAGAGGTTCTAAAGGCTCAAGGTTTTCTTCCTTCATGCATTCTATGCATGAAAGTAAAACACCTTCTCTGTGCAGAGACCCCTGCCCCAATACTTACCCGAGTCTGATCTTCCCCAGCACTGTGCACGGGAGCCTCGGCTCTGCTGGGACTCTCCCTCCTCATTGGATCTAAGAGCCAATGAGCCAATGAGAGGGGGGGGGGTGCTGAGCCGTGGCCCTGTGTGTAAATTTATTCGCAGAGCCTCAGCTCGGTAGCGCACCTACTCAGGTGCCCCCATTGCAAGCTGTTAGCTCTGGGGGCACTTGGCAGGAAGGAGGGGCCTTGAGTGCTGGCGAGGGACCCGAGAAGAGGAGGATCAGGGCTGCTCCGGGCAAAACCCCTTATTATTCGTTATCACATTAAAGCTGAACCCCAGCCTTCCCTTTAAATCTTGCACAGTTGTACATGCTCCTCTCCTGTACTCAAATTGCTCACTCTGATTTCACTGCACACTGTGAGCTTCTCATAATGTACATTAGAAGCTGCTGCATGTCAGAGCCTGACGCATTACCTTGCTGGGGGTCGAACAGTATTATCTAGCCCCTCCGGGCTTACTGTGCCCGGGCAAGGGCTCTTGGGAAGTGTAACTCTGGGGACAAATCTTTGTCAGTAGAAACTGAGCTCCAACCACCAGCTGTTCCTGCAAGAATTTTGCAAGCCTGGTGATGTTGTCAAATGGAGTAAAAAAACCTTTCTACAGCAACAAGGGGAAAGAAAAAGTTAAGCGGGGTTCGGCAACCCATCAATCAGGAGTGGGGGTATTTACTGGAATGGATCCAGTGTATTTTCCTCCAGCAGGAGCTGAAAGCCGACTTCTCCCCTCTCCTTCCCACCAGCATTCAGCTGCTGCAGCTAGGAAATAAAGGGGAACAGTTCCTGTAAATGCCACCACTGCCCCTCCTGTCCAGGTTTCCTTTCCTTTTGCTACCCAGGCCCCCCCTGTGTGCTCCTCTGGTGATTACTATGCTTCCGTTTGTGAATGAACATGGGGAGACACTGCAGAGCTCATTCTGTGCAACCGAGACCACCAAGATGGAGATTAAAGACAGTGGGGGTTATTTACTAAAGGCAAATCCACTTTGCACTATAAGTGCAAAGTGAATATATAAAATGTGCAATTGGAAGTGCAGTCGCTGTAGATCCAAAGGGGACATGCAAGGAAAATAAACAGCATTTTAGCTTGCACATGATTGAATGATAAAATCAGCAGAGCTTCCCCTCATTTCAGATCTACCCCTCAGATTTGCAGCGACTGCACTTCCAAGTGCATTTTCAGTGCAAAGTGGATTTGCCTTTCGTAAATAACCCCCTGTGTCCTCAATCACCTTTCTATGTCTCCTTAGTGAGACATAAGAAGTCTATTTAGACCCCTGATATTTCATCAAAGCCCCCCAACAGGGCTGCTAAAAAAAAATTAAATTAATAAAATTGTAAGAATTAATAAAAATAAAAAATAATAAAAAAAACTAACACAATCCACTGTCATACTGACTCCAATCTCTGCCATACTAAAAATGTCCTTTGCCCTGCTGACTGACATTGTCCCCTTTAAGGTAGGCCAAGTTTATCACTTTACAGTAAAATTTGTTTCATTATATTTTTCTAACGTTTCCTTACTATTTAGTTAAGTCCTTGCAAGTTAATTGCTTTAACCACTTAAGACCCGGACCAATATGCAGGTAAAGGACCTTGCCCCTTTTTGCGATTCAGCACTGCGTTGCTTTAACTGACAATTGCGCCGTCGTGCGACGTGGCTCCCAAACAAAATTTGCGTCCTTTTTTTCCTCACAAATAGAGCTTTCTTTTGGTGGTATTTGATCACCTCTGCGGTTTTTATTTTTTGCGCTATAAACAAAAATGGAGCGACAATTTGAAAAAAATTCAATAATTTTTCCTTTTTGCTATAATAAATATCCCCCAAAAATATATATAAAAAAATATATATTTTTCCTCCGTTTTAGGCGGATACGTATTCTTCTACCTATTTTTGGTAAAAAGAAATCGCAATAAGCGTTTGATTGGTTTGCGCAAAATTTATAGTGTTTACAAAATAGGGGACAGTTTTATGGCATTTTTTTTACTACTAATGGAGGCGATCAGCGATTTTTTTTTCATGACTGCGGCATTATGGCGGACACATCGGACAATTTTGACACATTTTTGGGACCATTGTCCTTTTCACAGCAAAAAGTGCTATAAAAATGCATTGTTTATTGTGAAAATGACAATTGCAGTTTAGGAGTTAACCACTATGGGGGCGCTGAAGGGGTTAAGTGTGACCTCATATGTGTTTCTAACTTTAGGGGGGCGGGGCTGAACGTGTGACGTTAGTGATCGTCCTTCTCTATATCAGGGAACAGACGATCAATGACACCGCCACAACGAAGAACAGGGAAGGTGTGTTTACACACGCCTCTCCCCGTTCTTCAGCTCCGGTGACCGATCGCGGGACACCGGCGGCGATCGAGTCCCGCGGGCGCTGTCACAGAGCTTCGGACTAGGGTCACGAGTGCGCCACGGGTGGCGCGCTCACGACCCCGCGGCTAGGCTTAAGGAATCACGTACGGGTAGATGATTGTGCCCAGCCGTGCCATTCTGCTGACGTATATCGGCGTTAGGCGGTCCTTAAGTGGTTAAAAAAAGTGCCCAACCCCAATGATCTTTGATCTGTTTCATGTTGTTTTAGATAGATTTCCACCTCTCAAAGGTTGCCTACTCCTGGAAAAGAGTGGTTTGTTGGTATATTGGGTAATGCCTTGGACATGTTTAAGTAGAGCTAAAGCCAAAACATTTTTTTTTGCAGTTTTGCACATAGGCAGTAAGAAACAGACAGGGTTTAAAAAAAAAAATCCCTGTCGGGTCCCACTGGTGATATTTTCCTTTTACTTTCCATCCTGAAAGTACAACAGGAAGTGTGAGAAAATTCACCCAAGGTGAGAAGAATTGAGGTGCAAGCTGTCACCAGTACAGGTGCTCACATTGGAAGATTTCTCTTAACTTTTTGTTCAGTTGAAAAAAAAAATGTAAACACTTAAAAAAAAAAAAAAAAAAAAAAAAAAGGTTTTTAACGCTTACACACGTTCTATTATTATTATATTGACTTTAGATATACTTTAACACTAAAGATTCATGGAATAGCAAGTCTCAGGATAAGTAGTGCCAATCCCTGAGCCACTTCACTGAAGACATGATATGACATGGTTGTCTCTGGCAGACCCATTAACCACTTTGGTGTGTTTGTCACGTAATTGGAAAGGTGAAACCAGCCAGGCCGCCTGCTGGCACTTCTCATGTTCTGTTCTGTGCTTGAGATTCAGTAAAATTCTCTGAGTTTAGAATAGCTGGAGCTATTGTGGATCAAACATGCCAGCCAAAGAAATATCCAACCATTAGAGCCTACAGTCTAAAAACTCTTCTAGCAAAGCTTGTAGTAGTCTCATTCAACTGGGCTTGCTCTGTAGTATTGGAAGACGGTTTACTTCAGCTCAAATGAGTGTCAAGAAGATACCCCAACATTTATATCCACAGAGATGGCACAGACTCTATAATTCAGTCACCATGGTATGTACCAAGGCAGATGGCAAGAACAGAATGGAAGGGGTAAAGGTTGTGAAACCAACATGCTATAGTTGCATTAATCCCATTTGGTGTCAGAAAGTCTGCATAGGTGTCAATCATCCTATTCACATGGTTGAAGGTGAGAATCCTGTTCTTTGACAATCAACATATGCCTTAACATGATTAAATTAGGGTGTCATTGCATCATTTGTATCCACACAGGTAGCACAAAGTTCCAATCACTCATTAGAACTGAAGAATTGGTTAGGATAAGCTGCAAAACAAAGTCCAGTTGACGTGACTACTAAAATTATTTTGTCTCCCAGCCCTCACTTACATGTTCTTTGTCTATCTCAGGATTGTCAGTGTGAAGGAGACTCGGTTGACGTCGCTTGTGGCCAACGTGTTGGTGGGCCTCTCCCTTTTCCTCCTGCCGCTTCCACTGCAGTGGATCCCCAAACCAGTCCTGTATGGGCTTTTCCTGTACATCGCCCTGACCTCCATTGACGGCAGCCAACTTTTCGAACGGGTGGCGCTACTGTTGAAAGAACAGGTAGGTGGAGGGCCACACGTGGGGAAGGAAGCTCTGCAGGTATAGAACCAGCATTTCCCCAGGAAATGGCCTTATTGTGTATATCAGTCTCACACCGTGCACATCAAAGCACACCATTGTCTAATGAGCAGGTCGTTACTTATGACTGGATGTATATCACAGAGCTGTGACCTTCCTGTCTGGGTGAAAAGAGCAAAGACAGCTTAGTGCCGAACAGCATGATATATATACGTTGTGTCACTGCTGTGTACATTCTATAAACTGTATCGGCGCTGATCGCGTTCTGTGTGCTGTATTATATTTACAAGTTTGTCATTTTGATATAAAGAGAACTAGTCCACTTTCACCTAAATTGGGGAAAACTTTGGCTCTTCAGCTGTTGCATAAGTGCAAGTCCCATAACGGTTCTCCAGCTGTTGCACAACTACAAGTCCCATCATGCCTCATTGTGAGAGAATCATGTTTGTGGCTTTCAGTCTTGCAATGCCTCATGGGGGCCTTCCTCGACAACTGAAGGGGCGAGAGTTTACCTACCTCTAATTTTAAATAATTTGGTTAATTCTTTATATTCGGTTGGAACTACCGTATATACTCGAGTATAAGCAGAGTTTTTCAGCACATTTTTTTGTGCTGAAAATGCCCCCCTCGGCTTATACTCGAGTCTCACTGTGTCCATCTGCAGCCTCATGCGCCTGATCTCCCAGCGCTGTGACGTGCAGTCTAGTCGGTGGCCGTCCAGTGTTACAAAGCCCCGCCTCTTCCTCATCCATGATGGGCGGAACACTGACTCACTGCTGGGAAACTGAATCGCTGTTCCGTCACGGATGAGGAGGAGGCGGGGCTTTGTTACAACTGTACGGCTGCCGACTAGACTGACTGCATGTTATTGCGATGGATATCAAGGTACTTGAGGCATGCAGGTGGGCACAGTGAGGCTGCAGATGGGCATTGTTTACCCTCTTTTCCACTTACAGTAGCTGCTACATTTCCCACCCTAGGCTTATACTCGAGTCAATACGTTTTCCCATTTTTTTGGGTGGTAAAATTGGGTGCCTCAGCTTATATTCGGGTTGGCTTATACTCGAGTATATATGGTACATAATATAATAATCAACATTTTGGGTAGTAAATGTGAGACGTTTTTAGATATACATTACATGGTCCATCACCTGGCCATCTATATGAGCATGTTGGGCATCTAATTCCAAAACCATGGGTATAATATAGCATTTGCCCCTTTTTACGGCCATAACTGCCACCACCACCCTTCATGAGATATTGGAATGTGTCCTTGGAAATGTGTGTCCATTCAGCCAAAAGAGTGGTGCGAGGTCCTCTACTGATGGATGAGAAGACCTGGCTTGCAGTCAGCGCTCCAATTCTATTTACACATGTTAACTGCCCATTGTACCACGTTTGTATGGTATAAAGAAAATGGCTTTTGACATTGGCGTGCCATCATCCATATTTTGTGGCTAAGCATGCCTTTATGTTGCTGGCTTTGTGCACTGGGCCACAGTATTGCTGGAACAGGAATGGACCCTGTCCAAAGTGTTGCTACACAGTTGGAAAGAACACAATTGTCTAAAGCAGTCTTTAATACCCCTTTCACCATGGAGGAGCCCCTGCTAAAAGTTATTTTTTATACAAATTGTGGCAATGTAAGCCATATTGGTAAAAGGTGGTCCTCTTGCGCTGGTGGTCAGTGTGAAGCATGCCCCTTAGATCGGTGGTCAGTGTGAAGCATGCCCCTTACATTGGTGGTCAGTGGGAGGAATGCCCCTTACTTTGGTGGGAGGAATGCCCCTTACTTTGGTGGGAGGAATGCCCCTTACTTTGGTGGGAGGAATGCCCCTTACGTTGGTGGGAGGAATGCCCCTTACGTTGGTGGGAGGAATGCCCCTTACGTTGGTGGGAGGCATGCCCCTTACGTTGGTGGGAGGCATGCCCCTTACGTTGGTGGGAGGCATGCCCCTTACGTTGGTGGGAGGCATGCCCCTTACGTTGGTGGGAGGCATGCCCCTTACGTTGGTGGGAGGCATGCCCCTTACGTTGGTGGGAGGCATGCCCCTTACGTTGGTGGGAAGCATGCCCCTTACTTTGGGAGGCATGCCCCTTACTTTGGTGGGAGGCATGCCCCTTACTTTGGTGGGAGGCATGCCCCTTACTTTGGTGGGAGGCATGCCCCTTACTTTGGTGGGAGGCATGCCCCTTACTTTGGTGGGAGGCATGCCCCTTACTTTGGTGGGAGGCATGCCCCTTACTTTGGTGGGAGGCATGCCCCTTACTTTGGTGGGAGGCATGCCCCTTACTTTGGTGGGAGGCATGCCCCTTACTTTGGTGGGAGGCATGCCCCTTACTTTGGTGGTCGGTGGGAGGAATGCCCCTTACTTTGGTGGTCGGTGGAAAACGTACACAGTCCTTTAGCGGAAGCTAACTTGATCATTGGCGCCAGTGGTTACTCAACTAACAAAAGAGAGGATGGTCGCTACTGGTCCTGTAGTGTTAGCCCTGCCAAGTGGCATTGGTGCCAGAACTATGCAGGTACCATCAGCTGGGAGTTTAAACTACCACAGCTCAAGGAACCCATAGCAATCCCTGGAGCAAGCCTAGGGTTCCACAGAACCCTGGTTGATGAAGGCTGCTTAAATTGTACCCCAGTAGAAAAGTACCCCCTGGCATTGATGGGAGACAAATCAGCCACTGCTCAAGAAACTTTTAGCAACCTCTGGAGAAACTCTAGTGTTCCACAGAACCCTGGTTGATGAAGGCTGCTTAAATTGTACCCCAGTAGAAAAGTACCCCCTGGCATTGATGGGAGACAAATCAGCCACTGCTCAAGAAACTTTTAGCAACCTCTGGAGAAACTCTAGTGTTCCACAGAACCCTGGTTGAGAAAGCAATTTCCACTTCACTGGAAACGCCTGAACCCAATCATTTGGAGTGGTATCCACATCCTTTTAGCCATACGGTATTTTGTTTTCAGGCAGATTTGCAACCATCTTAAATCAATAGACCGATGAAAATGATGGATTCATTTATTTTTTTCTTAACTGCACATTTAGCTGCTTGCTAGGAGTTCAGCTTTAATCCATTAAGAAGTGTATTGATTGCCTTTGGGCTGCTGTGTAATCGCAGTGTCACCGCTGTCTGGAGTTTCCTGGCTGCCTCTTCCCTGGAATCCTCCTTCTCTACATTCTGCTGTGTCACTCTCTGGCTCCCCTCCAGTTCCTGTTCTCCAGAAGGGAAGTCACATGGCTCACTGTAGTCATAAATCTTATCTGATGGAACACTTCTCATCCCCCTTTCTTTTCTTTTTTTTCACTTTTCTGCCGTTTAACCACTTAAGGACCGAGCCTCTTTCTGAAATTTGGGGTTTACAAGTTAAAAATGTTTGTTTTTGTTTTTTTGCTATAAAAAATTACTTGGAACCCCCAAACATATACATACACACATACACACATATATATATATATAATCATCCTATCACTGTCCCCCAATTGCCGCCTCTTGTTTCTTTTTCTTCTTCTTTTTTTTTTTTTGTAGCTTGTCGTTTTACTTTTTTATTTTTGTATAATTTTCTTATTTTTAATATTTTTCTTATTCTTTACTTTTTAATTACTTTTTTTATTAATTTAATTATTATTTCTTATTTTTTTTTAAACTTAACTTTATTGCTATCAAACAGGAGAAAACAATTCCCTGTGTGATGGCAATTGGAGGTGACAGGTTCTCTTTATTGACCCTGTCCGCTCCAAAAACAGGAGTGCATTGGCGGCAGGGACAGGAGCCAGACTCGGCAGATGGGGGGGGGGGCCGGGGTCCCGAAGATAGAGCCAGCCGAGGGAGGTATGTGGGGGGAGAGGGGAGGACGGATGGCTGCACAGTGCACACATGTTCAGCTAGAAAGGAAAGCAACTCACCGCCCGTATGCTGAAACTGTCCTTGCTCTGCTGGCACACAGCCCTGCCGCCTCCTAACCCCGCGCTGTGATAGACAGAATGCGGGTCTAATGCTGAGATGTGTTCTATCACCGCGTGGTTAGGCGCAGGCGGGGGTGTGTGCGAGCAGAGCGGAGACAATTTCAGTGTGTGTTTTACCGCTCTGCAATCCCGCGTTGCACCACTAGTCATTATCAGCAATTTTTCAGTTGTTTCGGCGCCGCCGATATATCGGTGCATCCCTAATAAATAAATATATAATATTTTCTAACACCCCAGGGGTCTCAAACTGGCGGCCCTCCAGATGTTGCAAAACTACAAGTCCTATCATGCCTCTGCCTGTGGGAGTCATGCTTATAACTGTTAGCCTGGCAATGCCCCATGAGACTTGTAGTTGCACAACAGCTGGAGGGCCTCCAGTTTGAGACCCTGCTCTAGAGAATAAAATGGCGGTCTTTGCAATACTTTTTGTCTCACTGTATTTGCGCAGCGGTCTTACAAACGCACTTTTTTGGGAAAAAAATCACTTTTTTTTATTAAAGAAATACGACAACGGTAAAGTTAGCTCAATTTTTTTTTATATAGTAAAAGATGATGTTACACCGAGTAAATTGATACCCGACATGTCACGCTTCTTCAAAGTTGCACCCGCTCGTGGAATGGCGACAAACTTTTTCCCTTAAAAATATCCATAGGTGATGCACTGTTCTATAAAGAATAAAATAAAACATTTGGTCACTTTTATTCCTTTTGCAAGGAATGTAAACATAAAATAAAGCATGACACGGCCTCCTAAATATGAGATCTGGGGTCGAAAAGATCTCAGATCTCATATTTACACTAAACTGCAATAAAAAAATTTTTTATAAAAAAACGTTGCTTCAGCCCTGCAATGGTATGGAGACGGGTGGGGGCCATCTTCCCCTCACTCGGCTCCATGCCAGCAATTCGACTCAGGGCTTCTTTCTTGTTCTGACACCAGAACGAGACATGAGAGCGGGTCGGAGTCACCAGGACAGGAATCCACTGTACGCAATAAAAACCTGACATGTTTAAAGTGGTTGTATATCCTTATATATACCCAGTGCAGTGACTGGTCCCAGGCAGGGCTGCTAAGGCAGTACAGCCAGCCCTCCTGTACTGGGCCTGGGCCCTATCAGTTCAACAAGGGGGCCCGGGCACCTGCTGAGTAGGAGGTCCGGCTGTACTGTCTTATTGCAGACACTGATCCCCCCTGCAGCGCTGCCAGTTTCTCCTCTTCTTACTCCCGGCTGCACTGCAGGGGGTTCTAACACATGCACCCTTTTCCCCCACAGCACTTTCTGGATTCCCTCCCTGCTTTCCTGCCAGAAGCTGCTGCATGCACCCAGGGGGATGTTTTAGGATGGAGAGCATGGGAAGGGGCCGGTAAATGTCATTCACTTGTCCCTTCCATTCCTGAAGGAACACAGTGAGCAATCGGTACCAGTCACTCCTGTGTCCATTCATCACTTAACCAACATAGACTGTGTTTACGAAGCTTCAGTTTGTGAATGAGCAGGAAGCCACTGAGCGCTTCCTATTCATTCATCTGTGCTTCTGAGGTTACAGAGAAAGGGACTGGTAAATCTAGGTCCTCTCCCTTTCGGGCAGATGAAGGGGACCCTGTCAGGTAGGCTGTGTGGTGTGATTTCTAACAGCAGCCCTGGCCTCAGGTGATGCACAGCAATTAAACAAATCCTCCTATGTAAGTTGTACCTGTGTAGCTATAGCCAGCCGTCTTTCCCCTACATCTATTCAACGTGCAGAACTTACACAGGATTTCTCAGCTCTGGAAAGCAGGGGGTGGGGAGCTGAAGTTGCGCTCTGCAGAGCTCAGTGATAGCTGATTGGATGGAAAGGGACACCCCCCCCTTCACACAGGAACAGAGCCCGAGACTGTCAATCAGCTGGAGCCCCCTTCCCTGTCACCATTTTTCTCTTGGTGTCAGGAAAACTTTTCAGAAGTGACTTATGCTGATAGCAGAGGGAAGAAGTAGCAGACAAAAATGACACATAGTGCTCTGGATTGAGACAAGTACACACTATAGAGGGATATGCTTTGTTCGTTTTTCATGTCTGAGGCTTACAACCACTTTAAGACTTCCATATCTTTAAAGCGGTGGTTCACCCTTAGAGGGCACATTTTCCCCTTAGCTTCCTGCTCGTTTTGTCTAGGGGAATCGGCTATTTGTTTTAAAATATGATCCGTACTTACCCGTTTTCGAGATGCATCCTCTCCGTCGCTTCCGGGTATGGGCTTCGGGAGCGGGCGTTCCTTCTTGATTGACAGTCTTCCGAGAGGCTTCCGACGGTCGCATCCATCGCGTCACGATTTTCCGAAAGAAGCCGAACGTCGGTGCGCAGGCGCAGTATAGAGCCGCACCGACGTTCGGCTTCTTTCGGCTACGAGTGACGCGATGGATGCGACCGTCGGAAGCCTCTCGGAAGAATGTCAATCAAGAAGGAACGCCCGATCCCGAAGACCCATACCCGGAAGCCGACGGAGAAGATGCAGCTCGAAAACGGTAAGTACGGATCATATTTTAAAACAAATAGCCGATTCCCCTAGACCGAACGAGCATGAAGGTAAGGGGAAAAGAGAAAAAAAAAAGAATTGGGTGAACTCCCGCTTTAATAAGTAAGCTGATATGGTTGCAATAATTTAAGACTGAATATAATTAGGCCCAGTTATGAATGGTTGTCCATCGGCAATGTGGTAGAGAATTCTAGATGGGATGGTGTGATTTCCAGATCCATTGCAGGGGAGTCCCAGGGAAGGGCTTGGTGAAGACCACATGAAGGGTCGGATGTTCCGGCGTTTATTCAGAACGTCTTTCCGCAGACTGCGACATTGCTGCATCAGCGCTAAGAGCCCCCGGATAAAACCAGCCTTGCTAATTGCGCATTTACGTCCAGCTGGGCTGTCAGGATATTAGTCCAAGGCCTGAACTCCCCTCCATCTCTGTACATGTGTGAGGGAGGGAGGAGAAGTGTAGCGCACTTGTTAACCCCTATGTGGCGAGTATTGCTGAAGCTCAGAGCGTAGATTTCACTCTGTGAATAGCAGAAGGACATTAAAGTTGACCTTCACCCTAATGTATAAGTGATGTAACCCTGACCCCTCACTCTCCTACAGTTGGACAATAAGTTTTTGTTTTTTTTTGGTATCATTTATTTGTGCTGAAAAACCGCACTTGCTTTTTTTCTCACTTTGGCAATATCGACATTTATTTTATTTCTTTCCTCCTGCACATGTGCAGATGTGTCCTGAGCAAGCCCTGCGGCACACCTAGGGTTGCCACCTCATCCCTTTAAAACCAAACGCACATTAATTCCACAGGTTCTGTGGCTGATTAACCGCTTCCCGAAGAATGGCACGGGCAGGCAAATGGGCGTACATGTACGTCCCTTTGAATTTGCCGCCTAGCGCATGCTTCGGGAGTGTGCTCGCAGGTCCCGCAAACAGGATGTTCGCCGGCGGATTGCGGTGAGGAGAGGCAGAGTGGAAAGATGTCTATGTAAACAAGGCATTTTTCTGTTCTGCCTAGTGACAGGATACTGATCTATTGCTCCCTGACATCGGAAGCGGTGATCAATGTCACATCTCCCCCACAGTTGGAATCACTACCTAGGACACACTTAACTCCTTGATCGCCCCCTAGTGTTTAACCCCTTCCCTGCCAGTGTCATTTATACAGTAATCGGTGGCTATTTCTAGCAGTGGTCGCTGTATAAATGACACTGGTACCAAAACAGTGTCAGAAGTGTCCAATGTGTCCGCCATAATGTCGCAGTCCCGATTAAAAATCGCAGATCGCCGCCATTACTAGTAAAAAAAATACCAATACCAAAAATATGTAGAAGAATACGTGTCGGCCTAAACTGAGGGGGGGAAAACGTTTATATATATATATATATATATATATATATATATATATATATATATATATATATATATATATATATATATATATATATATATATATATTTATATAAAAATATGCAATATTTTTTAACTTTTAGCTATATTAAATATCACCAAAAAATATATATTATATATATATTTTTTGGTGATATTTATTATAGCTAAAAGTAAAAAATATTGCATATTTTTTTTTTTTTCAAAATTGTCTTTTTTTGTTTATAGCGCAAAAAAAACAAACTCAGAGGTGATTAAATACCACCAAATGAAAGCTCTATTTGTGGGGAAAAAAGGACGCCAATTTTGTTTGGGTGCCCCGTCTCACGACTGCGCAATTGTCAGCTATTGGGCACTTTCCAAGACGTTGCCATCTTTGCGCATCTGCAGGAAATCACAAGGGGGTGGGCACTTGTGCCAAAGGGCTCTTCCAGGACCTGAAGTCTGGGCTCCCTTTGGCATAGCTGCACATGCGCTATAATGGCGATGCCCTTCTCCCGCCCACACAGCGCAGGTGAAGCGCAGCTAAAGCAAGCTGCGCTTTACCACTAGCGCAGGGTCGGTGTCCAGTGTTGGAGTAGCCCCTAAGGCTACTTTAACACTAAACATCGCCCTGCGCTAGCAGTAAAGTGCTGCTTGTTTTAGCACCGCTTTACAGATGCTGTTCGTCGGTTACATTTAATGAAGGTACAACATTTAGAAACTTGCATCGTTGATGATTAAAAGAGGCACATCTAAGTATGCAGGGATCTGGGTAAAGCTGTCCACATAGACCATCCCCCTCACGGCCATTGATGTCGTCCCTTCCACACTGCGCTCCACAAGCGCTTCAAGCCTCCCTTTCAGATCGCTCTGCTGCAGGGTAGTCTTCCCAGGCACGATTGCAGACGGCTTTACCCCGGATCCCTGCATACATAGATGTGCCTCTTTTCTTTATCGTACATCACGGGACACAGAGCGGCATTCATTACTATATGGGTTATATGGAGTACCTTCAGGTGTAGACACTGGCAATCTCAAACAGGAAATGCCCCTCCCTATATAACCCCCTCCCATAGGAGGAGTACCTCAGTTTTTCCGCCAGTGTCTTAGGTGTTAGTCATGGTTTAGCTTGCCTCCACATCCTTGGGATTAGGTGAGCTAACCGGTTCTGTCCAAAAAAGCCTCAGCGCTAAAGTGGTCAGTAACCGGACCCCAAACCCTTGGGGTATAGCCCATAATGCTTTTCTTTTTAGAGAGCTGGACCCTGGGCCCAGAACTTAGAAACCTTTGGGTGCCTAATGTTTCTGTTGCCAGAGTGCTATATGGGCCCAGGACAGTGGATCCTTCATAGGAACCCAGGGCCTGAAGGTCTAGACATCCCCACCGAGATGGGGGAAGATTGGGCCTCTTGCTTGGCAAAGTCCTGCGGCATGGAGCAGGTAAGTGAGGGGAAAACTTGCGGAACTTGGTTCTTAGCAGGTTTTTTCTGGGGGGTCACAGGGGACATGCCTAAAGTTATGCACTGCATCTGGCAAACTAGTCACATATCATAAAGATAGGATGGCTCTATATGTATTATTCCCCATAAGATGTGACCTCCCTTGTAGTGTTGGAAAAGCATTGAGTGGGGCCTGTGTTATATAAAAATATATGTGTGTGTCAGAGAGCTGTGCTTACCTGCAAGCCTCCAGGCGATGCTCCATTCAGTCTTCCTCCTCACGGCCTGCAAAGCAGGCAAAACGCTGACCTCCTCATGGCTGCAGTTTGCTGGAGCAGAGAGGTCCCTTCCTCCCAACCCCACCCCCCCCCTGTCGGGAGGGGCATTTCCTGTTTGAGATTGCTGGGGGGGAAGGGCGGGTCAGTGGCTTAAGGAAGGGGCGGCCCTTCCTTGTTTGTTCCATATAGCTCATTCAATACTTTGGAACTGAGGAGGAAAGACCAGAACGGCAAGCACGGGGCGCCGAGGACACACAGTGGCCAGAAAGAATATTGCAGTCTTCAGAAAGACTGTTTTCAAGCCTAGGAATAGGCTGTTTCTTTTCCATCTCATAGTTTTTCTTGCAATACTACTCAGGGGGACAGAATGTTTTTTCTTTCCTAGATTTGAAAAAAAAAAAAAAAAAAAAAAAAAAATTTTTTTTTGAAAAAAAAAAAAAAAAAAAAGAGAAGTGTCATCTAGGGGAGAGGAAGCATTTTTTATCCCCCAAACAGGTGTTTGGGCATTTAACTATTTATAAGTCCCAGGTACCAATAAGTAGCAGGTGTACCTCGGTATTGTACCATGGCATCAAAAAACAAGGGTACAAGAGGTGGGGATTCCCCCAGAGAGTCTGAGGTCTCGGACAATGCTATGCCGCTGCTTTCCCCACAGGGAGCCTTGGGGCCATCGGGATCTGGGGCTGGAGCTGACGCGGGTCAGTCCAACCCTAAGATGGTCACGGAGGAGGTATTACTCACCTCTTTAAAAGAGATGCAGAAAAGCATGGGTAAAATGATAGCCGCAGCTATGCGGGGCAGTAAGCGGAATAGATCTCCGTCGCCCGAGCGCGGACCCTCAGAAGAGGAGGTCCTTTCCTCAGGGGAATTGGACGACCTCTTGGACAAGGACCAAGTAGGTTCAGGGATCGAAGATCCGGATACAGAGGAGTCTGGGGCAGTCTCCCTGAGGGAGAGCTGGTGGATTCAAGGATTGTCGGACTTGGTCCATAGGGCATTCAACTTGCCAGTACCAGATCTCCAGGTATCGACGGTTTCAGCTTTGGGTTCACTGAGGGCGCCTCAAAGCAATGCTGTGTTTCCGATCCATCCTCTATTAGAGGGAGTTTTGTTCCAAGATTGGAACAAGCCAGATAAGATCTTCTTACCACCTAAGAAGTTCTCTGTCCTATATCCTATGGAAGAAAAATTTTCCAAAAGATGGGCTACTCCTGCAGTGGACGCAGCCATCTCATGTGTTAACAAATCGTTAACATGTCCTGTAGAAAACATACAGGTGTTCAAGGATCCAGTTGATAAGCGCTTGGAAGCACTACTTAAGAACTCCTTCACTACTGCAGGGGCAGTAGTACAGCCAGCTGTGGCTGCGATTGGGGTCGCTCAAGCATTATCGGATCAATTTAAGCAGATGCTTAAACTTATTCCTGCCCAGCAGGCAGAAGAATTTTCGGATGTCCCTAAGGCCATATGTTTTACGGTAGACGCAATCAAGGATTCTATCCAGCAAGCGTCACGTTTATCGTTATCCCTTATCCATATGAGAAGACTCTTATGGTTAAAAAGCTGGGAGGCTGAGCCCCCATGCAAGAAGCTCCTGGTAGGGTTCCCCTTCCATGGAGGACGACTCTTCGGAGAAGACCTAGATAAATACATTCAGACCATTTCAAACGGCAAGAGTACTCTCTTGCCAACTAAGAAGAAGGTTCAGGGGCCTGCGTTTAAACGACAGTATTCCCCTGGGCAGGGGCCCTCTAATGCCAAGCAGTATCGACGGCCTCCTGCAAAAGCAAACTTCGGCTTCAACAGCAAATCACAAGGACAGGCTGTTAGAGGCAAAAGGCAGTGGTTTCGCAAACCAGCAAAACCAGCCCCCAAGCCAACCTTATGAAGGGGCGCCCCCACCCACGAAGGTGGGGGGAAGGCTGCGACTCTTTTCAGAGATTTGGGAAGCCAGCATTCCCGACGAGTGGGTACGGTCTTCCGTGGCCACAGGCTACAAATTAGATTTCCTAAGGTTTCCTCCTCCTCATTTCCAGGAGTCGAGGATTCCAAACGATCCGCCTCGGATTCCGGCCAGCCTGGAACAGGGGCTGGGTTTCTACTCCAACCTATTCATCATCCCCAATGGAGATGTCAGGCCAATTTTGGACCTAAAGATGGTAAATGCATATCTAAAGATCCGCTCATTTCGGATGGAATCCGTGCGGTCAGCAGCTGCCACACTCCAGAAGGACGACTTCATGGCGTCCATAGACATAAAGGATGCCTACCTTCATGTTCCAATTTATCAGCCACATCAAAGATATCTACGCTTCATGGTGGCTTCGCGTCACTTCCAATTCGTGGCGCTTCCCTTCGGGTTGGCTACGGCCCCCCGGGTGTTCACGAAGGTCCTAGCTCCGATCCTAGCCAAGCTAAGGATCCAAGGGGTCACGATCCTAGCATACCTGGACGACCTCCTAGTCATAGACCACTCGTCTCCCGGCTTGGAGCGAGCAGTGGCCCTCACGGTCCAATACCTCGAGAGGTTCGGCTGGGTCCTAAATCGAGAAAAGTCAGCTTTCCAGCCCACAAGGCAGTTGGAATATCTCGGCATGAGATTAGACACAGAACAACAAGGAGTGTTCCTACCTCTGAGGAAGGTAAAAGCCATCAAGGAATTAATCCTACTGGTTCTAAGCAAGAAAGAACCGACTATTCGCCTATGTATGAGGTTACTAGGCAAGATGGTGGCCACATTCGAGGCGGTACCATACGCCCAGAGCCACACTCGCATCCTACAGGCAGCCATCCTGTCAGCATGGAGCAGAAGGCCACAGGCCTTGGATATCCCGTTGCCGCTCTCATCAAGAGTCCGACAAAGTCTGTGTTGGTGGTTAGACCCTCAGAATCTACTGAAAGGGAAGTCTTTCAGCCCAGTGGCTTGGAAGATAGTGACCACAGACGCCAGCCTGACGGGCTGGGGAGCAATTTTGGATGGTTGCACTCGCCAAGGTACTTGGGCAAAGCCAGAGAAGCAGTTGCCCATCAACATCTTGGAGCTCAGAGCTGCTCGACTAGCCCTCAGG
Organism: Rana temporaria; assembly: GCF_905171775.1. Lineage (NCBI taxonomy): Eukaryota > Metazoa > Chordata > Amphibia > Anura > Ranidae > Rana > Rana temporaria. Next base: position 656,127,640 of record NC_053489.1, on the reverse strand, counting down.
GCTTGGACGTCAAAATTGCAGGGGTTCCCGGTGAGAATTCAATCAGACAATGCCACGGCCGTGGCATACATAAATCACCAAGGGGGAACCAGGAGTCAAGCCGCTCAGAGAGAGGTGAGCTTGATTCTCCTATGGGCAGAGGCTCATGTGCCCTGCATATCGGCAATATTCATTCCAGGAGTGGACAACTTTCAGGCGGACTTCCTAAGCCGCCAGACTCTATGGCCGGGGGAATGGTCTCTGCATCCACAAGTCTTTCAAGCACTCTGCCAAAGATGGGGAGTGCCGGACGTGGATATCATGGCATCGAGACTCAACAAGAAACTAGACAGGTTCATATCCCGCTCAAGGGATCCGATGGCCTGCGGAACCGATGCGTTGGTTTGCCCTTGGCATCAGTTCAAACTTCTTTATGCGTTTCCCCCGCTCCAGTTACTACCCCGCCTGCTGCGCAGGATCCGGGTGGAGCACATACCAGTCATCCTGGTAGCTCCAGCATGGCCCAGAAGGGCATGGTACTCACTAATCTTAAGGATGGTAGTGGGAGACCCTTGGACTCTTCCTCTACGGCCAGACCTGCTATCGCAAGGTCCGATCCTCCACCCTGCCTTACGGCATCTAAATTTGACGGCCTGGAAGCTGAATCCCTGATTCTCAGGGGTAGAGGTCTGTCTCAGAAAGTAATCTCTACCCTAATCAGAGCCAGGAAACCGGTCTCTAGGGTGATTTATTACAGGGTCTGGAAGGCCTATGTAGGCTGGTGTGAGTCCAAGCGATGGCTTTCTCGCAAATTTACCATCGATAGAGTATTAAGTTTTCTCCAGCTAGGAGTGGATAAAGGATTGGCATTAAGCACAATCAAAGGACAGATTTCTGCTCTGTCAGTGTGGTTTCAGCGGCCGCTGGCCACCCACTCGCTGGTTAAGACCTTCCTTCAAGGGGTCTTACGTATTAGACCTCCAGTTAAATCCCCGCTTTGTCCGTGGGATTTAAATCTTGTTCTGTCAAGTTTACAGAAACAACCGTTTGAGCCGTTGGCTGATATTCCTTTGGTTCTACTGACAAGGAAGTTAGTATTTTTGGTTGCCATAGTTTCCGCAAGAAGAGTTTCGGAGCTGGCGGCCTTATCCTGTAAGGAACCATATCTTGTTTTTCATAAGGACAGGGTCGTTCTCCGCCCTCATCCTTCCTTCCTACCGAAGGTCATATCCAGTTTTCATTTGAACCAGGATTTGGTATTACCATCCTTCTTCCCTAAACCTACTTCCAGAAAGGAAGGGTTGCTGCATACCTTGGATATTGTCAGGGCCATGAAGGCCTATCTTAAAGCTACAAAGAAGATCCGGAAAACAGATGTGCTGTTCATTCTACCGGATGGGCCCAAGAAGGGGCAGGCAGCTGCAAAGTCCACCATTTCTAGGTGGATTAAGCAATTAATCACTCAGGCCTACGGCTTGAAAGGGTTGCCTCCTCCAGTATCATTAAAGGCTCATTCTACTAGAGCCATGGGCGCCTCCTGGGCAGCACACCACCAGATCTCTATGGCTCAAGTTTGCAAGGCGGCAACCTGGTCTTCTGTCCACACGTTTACAAAATTCTACAAGTTGGACGTAAGAAGGAATACTGATACTGCCTTCGGGCAGGCAGTGCTGCAGGCTGCAGTTTGAGACCCTCGGATTCCGGGGGCTCCTCTTTTTTGAGTTAAATTTAAAATTTAAAAATTATTTTTCTCAACTAAGTTGGATTTATTATGATTTGAGTATATCTCTAAATTAAATCCTTTTGTCTTGGAGATGTTCTCCCTCCCCTCATTGTAAGCATTGCTTTGGGACATCCCATATAGTAATGAATGCCGCTCTGTGTCCCGTGATGTACGATAAAGAAAAAGAGATTTTTAATACAGCTTACCTGTAAAATCTTTTTCTTGGAGTACATCACGGGACACAGAGCTCCCACCCCTCTTTTTTGAGGACCATTTTGGGAGGCATACTGCTTGCTACAAAACTGAGGTACTCCTCCTATGGGAGGGGGTTATATAGGGAGGGGCATTTCCTGTTTGAGATTGCCAGTGTCTACACCTGAAGGTACTCCATATAACCCATATAGTAATGAATGCCGCTCTGTGTCCCGTGATGTACTCCAAGAAAAAGATTTTACAGGTAAGCTGTATTAAAAATCTCTTTTTTTAATCCTCAGCCATGTGAGTTGGTAAATGTTGAACCTTCATTAGATGTAACCATATTGCTACACTTAGAGGCGCCTCTCTTCTCTTTTATACTCTGGAGCTCCTGCTGGATTTTGCTTCTAATCCCCTTGGGGAGGCTTCCATTTGTGGATGGACACTTTATGGTTACTCAATTTATCACATTGCTATAATCTTTATATATGGACTATAAACTGAAAGACTTATAAAAGGTTGTGGAACACATCATTTGAGTTTCTCTTATTTCTTATGGGGAAATTTGCTTTGATATACAAGTGCTTTGGATTACAAGCATGTTTTCGGAACAAATTATTATGCCTGCAATCCAAGGTTTTACTCTATTCCTATCTAATGCCAAACTATATTTATTAAACTGCCCCTACACATGCCCAGCAATGCTCATGTATTTCATGCCACTATATCGTAAGGCCATTCAGCTTATTGGTGTCAGATTGTGCTGTACTACATAAATGATGTCACTGCGTTCTGTGTTTTTCTTGCAGACGGCGTACCCTCCGACCCATTACATCAGACGAGTCCCTCAGAGGAAGATTCACTACTTCACTGGCCTCCAGGTCCTCCAGCTTGTCATCTTATGTGGCTTTGGCATGTCACCTCTCCCTTATATGAAGATGATTTTCCCTTTGATTATGATTGGAATGATTCCCATCAGGTAATTTTTTTTTATCCCCAAGGTTCCAGGACATTTATAGAAAGAAAGGAACAAAAAAAAAAATCATTGAAGAAAATAGTCTAGAATAGATGGATATGATAGAGATGTTTTACATTTTATATTTATATATATATATATATAAACGTTTGCACGGTAGTGTATGCAGATGTAAAAAAAAAATTGTATTTATAATAAAATATATATATATATATATATATATATATATATATATATATATATATATATATATATATATATATATATATATATATATATATATATATATATATATATATACACAGGTAGTGCAGAATTATTAGGTAAGTTGTATTTTTGAGGATACATTTTATTATTGAACAACCATGTTCTCAATGAACCCAAAAAACTCATTAATATCAAAGCTGAATATTTTTGGAAGTAGTTTTTAGTTTGTTTTTAGAAAAGGCCCCACAAGCTCATCTTTGATGATACCAGCCCAAACCAGTACTCCACCTCCACCTTGCTGGCGTCTGAGTAGGACTGGAGCTCTCTGCCCTTTACCAATCCAGCCACGGGCCCATCCATCTGGCACATCAAGACTCACTCTCATTTCAGCAGTCCATAAAACCTTAGAAAAATCATTCTTGAGATATTTCTTGGCCCAGTCTTGACGTTTCAGCTTGTGTGTCTTGTTCAGTGGTCGTCGTCTTTCAGCCTTTCTTACCTTGGCCATGTCTCTGAGTATTGCACACCTTGTGCTTTTGGGCACTCCAGTGATGTTGCAGCTCTGAAATATGGCCAAACTGGTGGCAAGTGGCATCTTGGCAGCTGCACGCTTGACTTTTCTCAGTTCATGGGCAGTTATTTTGCGCCTTGGTTTTTCTAAAGGGGTCTTGCGACCCTGTTGACTATTTTGAATGAAACGCTTGATTGTTCGATGATCACGCTTCAGAAGCTTTGCAATTTTAAGAGTGCTGCATCCCTCTGCAAGATATCCTGTCAAGTTCTTCTTTTGACCCATTTTGCCAAAGGAAAGGAAGTTGACTAATAATTCTGCACACCTGATATAGGGTGTTGATGTCATTAGACCACACACCTTCTCATTACAGAGATGTTCATCACCTAATATGCTTAATTGGTAGTATGCTTTCGAGCCTATACAGCTTGGAGTAAGACAACATGCATAAAGAGGATGATGTGGTCAAAATACTCATTTGCCTAATAATTCTGCACTCCCTGTGTATATATATATATATATATATATATATATATATATATATATATATATATATATATATATATATATATATATATATATATATATATATAAAATATAAAAAAAAATTGTACGTATAATTAATAAATAAATATATATACCGTATTTTCCGGCGTATAAGACGACCCGGCGTATAAGACGACCCCCTAATTTTCCAGGAAAAATTTTGATTTTGGGATATACTCGCTGTATAAGACTACCCCCTTCTTACTGTCTTTCTGGAAGCTGAGGGGGAGCCGGAACCGCTGACAGGAACAGGCTTTTTCAAATCTCACTGTGTCATTACATTCCTCACTGTGCCATTACATTACTCACTGTGCCATTACATTACATGCCCAGACTGTGCCACTGTGCCATTACATGCCCCCACATTGCCACTGTGCCATTACATGCCCCCACATTGCCACTGTGCCATTACATGCCCCCACATTGCCACTGTGCCATTACATGCCCCCACATTGCCACTGTGCCATTACATGCCCCCACATTGCCATCACTTGCCCCCACTGTGCCTGAACTTGTTGCCCCCCCCCCCCCCAGTGCAATAACACTCACTTTTTTTCCCCAGCGCTGACAGTCTAACATGCTGCGATCGCGAGCGTGAATGATTTCAAAGCCGCGCCTTCACTGCAGAGTGTTCTGTGATAGGAGGAACAAAAATCTTCCCAGCAGCGCCTCTGTTATGTTTTCCGCCTATCACGGACGTCTTCTCATCTCGTCCGAGGATGAGAAGGCATCTGTGATAGGAGGAACAAAGAACAGAGGCGCTGCTGGAAAGATTTTTGTTCCTCCTATCACAGAACACTCTGCAGTGAAGGCGCGGCTTTGAAATCATTCAGGCTCGCGATCGTAGCATGTTAGACTGTCAGCGCTGGGGAAAAAAAGTGAGTACTGAGACTGTACCCGACTTTGGATGCATGTTTTTGCATCCAGAAAGTCGTCTTATACGCCGGAAAATACAGTATATAAATTGTGTGTGTGTGTGTGTGTGTGTGTATATATATATATATATATATATATATATATATATATATATATATATATATATATATATATATATATATATATATATATATATATATATATATATATATATATATATACAGTGAGGAAAATAAGTATTTGAACACCCTGCTATTTTGCAAGTTCTCCCACTTGGAAATCATGGAGGGGTCTGGAATTGTCATCGTAGGTGCATGTCCACTGTGAGAGACATAATCAAAAAAAAAAATTCCGGAAATCACAATTTATGATTTTTTAACTATTTATTTGTATGATACAGCTGCAAATAAGTATTTGAACGCCTGTCTATCAGCTAGAATTCTGACCCTCAAAGACCTGTTAGTCTGCCTTTAAAATGTCCACCTCCACTCCATTTATTATCCTAAATTAGATACACCTGTTTGAGGTCATTAGCTGCATAAAGACACCTGTCCACCCCATACAATCAGTAAGAATCCAACTACTAACATGGCCAAGACCAAAGAGCTGTCCAAAGACACTAGAGACAAAATTGTACACCTCCACAAGGCTGGAAAGGGCTACGGGGAAATTGCCAAGCAGCTTGGTGAAAAAAGGTCCACTGTTGGAGCAATCATTAGAAAATGGAAGAAGCTAAACATGACTGTCAATCTCCCTCGGACTGGGGCTCCATGCAAAATCTCACCTCGTGGGGTCTCAATGATCCTAAGAAAGGTGAGAAATCATCCCAGGACTACACGGGAGGAGCTGGTCAATGACCTGAAAAGAGCTGGGACCACCGTTTCCAAGGTTACTGTTGGTAATACACTAAGACGTCATGGTTTGAAATCATGCATGGCACGGAAGGTTCCCCTGCTTAAACCAGCAAATGTCAAGGCCCGTCTTAAGTTTGCCAATGACCATTTGGATGATCCAGAGGAGTCATGGGAGAAAGTCATGTGGTCAGATGAGACCAAAATAGAACTTTTTGGTCATAATTCCACTAACCGTGTTTGGAGGAAGAAGAATGATGAGTACCATCCCAAGAACACCATCCCTACTGTGAAGCATGGGGGTGGTAACATCATGCTTTGGGGGTGTTTTCTTTATCGTACATCACGGGACACAGAGCGGCATTCATTACTATATGGGTTATATGGAGTACCTTCAGGTGTAGCACTGGCAATCTCAAACAGGAAATGCCCCTCCCTATATAACCCCCTCCCATAGGAGGAGTACCTCAGTTTTTACGCCAGTGTCTTAGGTGTTAGTCATGGTTTAGCTTGCCTCCGCATCCTTGGGATTAGGTGAGCTACCGGTTCTGTCCAAAAAAGCCTCAGCGCTAAAGTGGTCAGTAACCGGACCCCAAACCCTTGGGGTATAGCCCATAATGCTTTTCTTTTTAGAGAGCTGGACCCTGGGCCCAGAACTTAGAAACCTTTGGGTGCCTAATGCTTTCTGTTGCCAGGGTGCTATATGGGCCCAGGACAGTGGATCCTTCATAGGAACCCAGGGCCTGAAGGTCTAGACATCCCCACGGAGATGGGGGAAGATTGGGCCTCTTGCTTGGCAAAGTCCTGCGGCATGGAGCAGGTAAGTGAGGGGAAAACTTGCGGAACTTGGTTCTTAGCAGGTTTTTTTCTGGGGGGTCACAGGGGACATGCCTAAAGTTATGCACTGCATCTGGCAAACTAGTCACATATCATAAAGATAGGATGGCTCTCTATGTATTATTCCCCATAAGATGTGACCTCCCTTGTAGTGTTGGAAAAGCATTGAGTGGGGCCTGTGTTATATAAAAATATATGTGTGTCTCAGAGAGCTGTGCTTACCTGCAAGCCTCCAGGCGATGCTTCATTCAGTCTTCCTCCTCAGAGCCTGCAAAGCAGGCAAAACGCTGACCTCCTCATGGTTCCAGGCTGCAGTTTGCTGGAACAGAGAGGTCCCTTCCTCCCAAATCCCCCCCCCCCCCTGTCGGGAGGGGCATTTCCTGTTTGAGATTGCTGGGGGGGAAGGGCGGGTCAGTGGCTTAAGGAAGGGGCGGCCCTTCCTTGTTTGTTCCATTCAATACTTTGGAACTGAGGAGAAAGACCAGAGCGGCAGCAGGGGGCGCCGAGGACACACAGTGGCCAGAAAGGATATTGCAGTCTTCAGAGGACTGTTTTTTCAAGCCTAGAAATAGGCTGTTTCTTTTCCATCTCATAGTTTTTCTTTGCAATACTACTCAGGGGGACAGAATGTTTTTTCTTTCCTGGATTTGAAACAAAAACGAAAAAAAATAAATAAAAAAAAAGTCATCTAGGGGAGAGGAAGCATTTTTTATTTCCCAAAACAGGTGTTTGGGCAATTAACTTTTATAGTTCCAAATACCAATAGGTGTACCTCGGTATTGTACCATGACGCTGCTTTCCCCACAGGGAGCCTTGGGGCCATCGGGATCTGGGGCTGGAGCTGACGCGGGTCAGTCCAACCCTAAGATGGTCACGGAGGAGGTATTACTCACCTCTTTAAAAGAGATGCAGAAAAGCATGGGTAAAATGATAGCCGCAGCTATGCGGGGCAGTAAGCGGAATAGATCTCCGTCGCCCGAGCGCGGACCCTCAGAAGAGGAGGTCCTTTCCTCAGGGGAATTGGACGACCTCTTGGACAAGGACCAAGTAGGTTCAGGGATCGAAGATCCGGATACAGAGGAGTCTGGGGCAGTCTCCCTGAGGGAGAGCTGGTGGATTCAAGGATTGTCGGACTTGGTCCATAGGGCATTCAACTTGCCAGTACCAGATCTCCAGGTATCGACGGTTTCAGCTTTGGGCTCACTGAGGGCGCCTCAAAGCAATGCTGTGTTTCCGATCCATCCTCTATTAGAGGGAATTTTGTTCCAAGATTGGAACAAGCCAGATAAGATCTTCTTACCACCTAAAAGGTTCTCTGTCCTATATCCTATGGAAGAAAAATTTTCCAAAAGATGGGCTACTCCTGCAGTGGACGCAGCCATCTCATGTGTTAACAGATCGTTAACATGCCCTGTAGAAAAGATACAGGTGTTCAAGGATCCAGTTGATAAGCGCTTGGAAGCACTACTTAAGAACTCCTTCACTACTGCAGGGGCAGTAGTACAGCCAGCTGTGGCTGCGATTGGGGTCGCTCAAGCATTATCGGATCAATTTAAACAGATGCTTAAACTTATTCCGGCCCAGCAGGCAGAAAAATTTTCGGATGTCCCTAAGGCCATATGTTTTACGGTAGACGCAATCAAGGATTCTATCCAGCAAGCGTCACGTTTATCGTTATCCCTTATCCATATGAGAAGACTCTTATGGTTAAAAGGCTGGGAGGCTGAGCCCCCATGCAAGAAGCTCCTGGTAGGGTTCCCCTTCCATGGAGGACGACTCTTCGGAGAAGACCTAGATAAATACATTCAGACCATTTCTAACGGCAAGAGTACTCTCTTGCCAACTAAGAAGAAGGTTCAGGGACCTGCGTTTAAACGACAGTATTCCCCTGGGCAGGGGCCCTCTAATGCCAAGCAGTATTGACGGCCTCCTGCAAAAGCAAACTTCGGCTTCAACAGCAGATCACAAGGACAGGCTGTTAGAGGCAAAAGGCAGTGGTTTCGCAAACCAGCAAAACCAGCCCCCAAGCCAACCTTATGAAGGGGCGCCCCCACCCACGAAGGTGGGGGGAAGGCTGCGACTCTTTTCAGAGATTTGGGAAGCCAGCATTCCCGACGAGTGGGTACGGTCTTCCGTGGCCACAGGCTACAAATTAGATTTCCTAAGGTTTCCTCCTCCTCATTTCCAGAAGTCGAGGATTCCAAACGATCCGGGAAAGGGAGCCGCATTAAGATCGGCATTAGATCATCTACTTTCCCAGGAAGTAATAGTAGAGGTACCAGTCCTGGAACAGGGGCTGGGTTTCTACTCCAACCTATTCATCATCCCAAAATCCAATGGAGATGTCAGGCCAATTTTGGACCTAAAGATGGTAAATGCATATCTAAAGATCCGCTCATTTCGGATGGAATCCGTGCGGTCAGCAGCTGCCACACTCCAGAAGGACGACTTCATGGCGTCCATAGACATAAAGGATGCCTACCTTCATGTTCCAATTTATCAGCCACATCAAAGATATCTACGCTTCATGGTGGCTTCGCGTCACTTCCAATTCGTGGCGCTTCCCTTCGGGTTGGCTACGGCCCCCCGGGTGTTCACGAAGGTCCTAGCTCCGATCCTAGCCAAGCTAAGGATCCAAGGGGTCACGATCCTAGCATACCTGGACGACCTCCTAGTCATAGACCACTCGTCTCCCGGCTTGGAGCGAGCAGTGGCCCTCACGGTCCAATACCTCGAGAGGTTCGGCTGGGTCCTAAATCGAGAAAAGTCAGCTTTCCAGCCCACAAGGCAGTTGGAATATCTCGGCATGAGATTAGACACAGAACAACAAGGAGTGTTCCTACCTCTGAGGAAGGTAAAAACCATCAAGGAATTAATCCTACTGGTTCTAAGCAAGAAAGAACCGACTATTCGCCTATGTATGAGGTTACTAGGCAAGATGGTGGCCACATTCGAGGCGGTACCATACGCCCAGAGCCACACTCGCATCCTACAGGCAGCCATCCTGTCAGCATGGAGCAGAAGGCCACAGGCCTTGGATATCCCGTTGCCGCTCTCATCAAGAGTCCGACAAAGTCTGTGTTGGTGGTTAGACCCTCAGAATCTACTGAAGGGGAAGTCTTTCAGCCCAGTGGCTTGGAAGATAGTGACCACAGACGCCAGCCTGACGGGCTGGGGAGCAATTTTGGATGGTTGCACTCGCCAAGGTACTTGGGCAAAGCCAGAGAAGCAGTTGCCCATCAACATCTTGGAGCTCAGAGCTGCTCGACTAGCCCTCAGGGCTTGGACGTCAAAATTGCAGGGGTTCCCGGTGAGAATTCAATCAGACAATGCCACGGCCGTGGCATACATAAATCACCAAGGGGGAACCAGGAGTCAAGCCGCTCAGAGAGAGGTGAGCTTGATTCTCCTATGGGCAGAGGCTCATGTGCCCTGCATATCGGCAATATTCATTCCAGGAGTGGACAACTTTCAGGCGGACTTCTTAAGCCGCCAGACTCTTTGGCCGGGGGAATGGTCTCTGCATCCACAAGTCTTTCAAGCACTCTGCCAGAGATGGGGAGTGCCGGACGTGGATATCAAAGAAACTAGACAGGTTCATATCCCGCTCAAGGGATCCGATGGCCTGCGGAACCGATGCGTTGGTTTGCCCTTGGCATCAGTTCAAACTTCTTTATGCGTTTCCCCCGCTCCAGTTACTACCCCGCCTGCTGCGCAGGATCCGGGTGGAGCACATACCAGTCATCCTGGTAGCTCCAGCATGGCCCAGAAGGGCATGGTACTCACTAATCTTAAGGATGGTAGTGGGAGACCCGTGGACTCTTCCTCTACGGCCAGACCTGCTATCGCAAGGTCCGATCCTCCACCCTGCCTTACGGCATCTAAATTTGACGGCCTGGAAGCTGAATCCCTGATTCTCAGGGGTAGAGGTCTGTCTCAGAAAGTAATCTCTACCCTAATCAGAGCCAGGAAACCGGTCTCTAGGGTGATTTATTACAGGGTCTGGAAGGCCTATGTAGGCTGGTGTGAGTCCAAGCGATGGCTTTCTCGCAAATTTACCATCGATAGAGTATTAAGTTTTCTCCAGCTAGGAGTGGATAAAGGATTGGCATTAAGCACAATCAAAGGACAGATTTCTGCTCTGTCAGTGTGGTTTCAGAGGCCGCTGGCCACCCACTCGCTGGTTAAGACCTTCCTTCAAGGGGTCTTACGTATTAGACCTCCAGTTAAATCCCCGCTTTGTCCGTGGGATTTAAATCTTGTTCTGTCAAGTTTACAGAAACAACCGTTTGAGCCGTTGGCTGATATTCCTTTGGTTCTACTGACAAGGAAGTTAGTATTTTTGGTTGCCATAGTTTCCGCAAGAAGAGTTTCGGAGCTGGCAGCCTTATCCTGTAAGGAACCATATCTTGTTTTTCATAAGGACAGGGTCGTTCTCCGCCCTCATCCTTCCTTCCTACCGAAGGTCATATCCAGTTTTCATTTGAACCAGGATTTGGTATTACCATCCTTCTTCCCTAAACCTACTTCCAGAAAGGAAGGGTTGCTGCATACCTTGGATATTGTCAGGGCCATGAAGGCCTATCTTAAAGCTACAAAGAAGATCCGGAAAACAGATGTGCTGTTCATTCTACCGGATGGGCCCAAGAAGGGGCAGGCAGCTGCAAAATCCACCATTTCTAGGTGGATTAGGCAGTTAATCACTCAGGCCTACGGCTTGAAAGGGTTGCCTCCTCCAGTATCATTAAAGGCTCATTCTACTAGGGCCATGGGCGCCTCCTGGGCAGCACACCACCAGATCTCTATGGCTCAAGTTTGCAAGGCGGCAACCTGGTCTTCTGTCCACACGTTTACAAAATTCTACAAGTTGGACGTAAGAAGGAATACTGATACTGCCTTCGGGCAGGCAGTGCTGCAGGCTGCAGTTTGAGACCCTCGGATTCCGGGGGCTCCTCTTGTTTGAGTTAAATTTAAAATTTAAAATTATTTTTCTCAACTAAGTTGGATTTATTATGATTTGAGTATATCTCTAAATTAAATCCTTTTGTCTTGGAGATGTTCTCCCTCCCCTCATTGTAAGCATTGCTTTGGGACATCCCATATAGTAATGAATGCCGCTCTGTGTCCCGTGATGTACGATAAAGAAAAAGAGATTTTTAATACAGCTTACCTGTAAAATCTTTTTCTTGGAGTACATCACGGGACACAGAGCTCCCACCCCTCTTTTTTGAGGACCATTTTGGGAGGCATACTGCTTGCTACAAAACTGAGGTACTCCTCCTATGGGAGGGGGTTATATAGGGAGGGGCATTTCCTGTTTGAGATTGCCAGTGTCTACACCTGAAGGTACTCCATATAACCCATATAGTAATGAATGCCGCTCTGTGTCCCGTGATGTACTCCAAGAAAAAGATTTTACAGGTAAGCTGTATTAAAAATCTCTTTTTTCTGCACATGGGACAGGGCGACTGCACTGTATTAAGGAGAGGATGACCGGGGCCAAGTATTGCGAGATTTTGGGCAACAACCTCCTTCCCTCAGTTAGAGCTTTGAAGATGGGTCGAGGCTGGGTCTTCCAACATGACAATGACCCGAAGCACACAGCCAGGATAACCAAGGAGTGGCTCTGTAAGAAGCATATCAAGGTTCTGGCGTGGCCTAGCCAGTCTCCAGACCTAAACCCAATAGAGAATCTTTGGAGGGAGCTCAAACTCCGACTGATCTAGAGAAGATCTGTGTGGAGGAGTGGGCCAAAATCCCTCCTCCAGTGTTTGCAAACCTGGTGAAAAACTACAAGAAACGTTTGACCTCTGTAATTGCAAACAAAGGCTACTGTACCAAATATTAACATTGATTTTCTCAGGTGTTCAAATACTTATTTGCAGCTGTATCATACAAATAAATAGTTAAAAAAATCATACATTGTGATTTCTGGATTTTTTTTTTTTGATTATGTCTCTCACAGTGGACATGCACCTACGATAACAATTTCAGACCCCTCCATGATTTCCAAGTGGGAGAACTTGCAAAATAGCAGGGTGTTCAAATACTTATTTTCCTCACTATATATATATATATATATATATATATATATAAATTTTTTTTTTTTTTTTTTAACGTATACATACACTACTGTGCAGCGGTGAGGGAAATGCTTTCATAAATAGAAGTGTTAAAGGTTTATTTTTTTTATCAAATAACAGAATTGAAAGTAAGTGAACAGAAGAGAAATCCAAATCAAATCAATATTTGGGGTGACCACTCTTTGCCTTCAGAACAGCATCAATTCTTTAGTTCAGGGCTCTGTGGCGTCCAAGCCATCACTTCCAGGACTCCTTGTTTTTCTTCACACTGAAGATGGTTCTTGATATTGGCTTTATGTTTGGGGTCATTTGTCCTGCTGCAGAATACATTTTGAAGCCAATCGCACGACTCCCTGATGTAATGGCATGATGCCTAAGTATTTGTCTCTAGACACCAGGATCAATGGGTGTCTTCAATGCTGAGTAATACACAGTGCTGGGGGTGCCATGTGAGTGCCCTCTGTCAGGGACCATGAACCAGGCAGACTGAAAATGCAATATAAAATCACACCTTTTAATGTAATGGTAAAAATACAGTTCAGAAACTTAGTCAAAAACAGAAGCCAGGATCAGGAAGTCAGGAGTCAGCGTTGTCAGAAGCCAAAGATCAGGATCGAGAACCAGAAGAAAAGTCAGCCTGGCAATGTCGTAATAGGAACAAAGTAGAGACACACTAGAGATGTTGACCAGGTGAAGGCACGTAGGGAATGAGCAAGGCAGTTTAAATGGCAAAATGGGCTGGCTGTCTAATGAGGCAGGTAATGGTAACCAGTTGAGTCATTGTGGCTGGTAATTAACTGACAGCTGAGCCCTAAGAAGAGAGCTGCCAGCCCGACACCCTCCCAATATAGAACAGCAGCTTTGGCTGTAAGCATATATGTTGCAGCACAGCGTTAAAGTGATAATAAAGCTAAAGTATTTTTATTTATTTTTTACCTTTAATGCATTCCTGGCTTTTAAAAAATGGACAATTACCTGTCCAAGTCAGCAGCTGAAGCCGAGCTACCGCTCGGCACTCGGCTTCCCCCGCCGCCATCCTCGATGTCTCGCTGCTCCGTCCTCACTGGGAGCCGTGTGTTTTCCAGAACAAAATGGGGAGGGGGGCATGGGTGACACAAAGGGGAGGGACTCGTGGGAGTCTATACCCAGAAGTGGTGCAAATACCTGTTTTATACAGCTATCTGCACCCCCTCTCCCCTGAAAGATGCCAAATGTGACACCAGAGGAGGGGGGGGGGGGGGTTCCGAAAAGCGGAGGTTCCATTTTGGGTGAACCTCCGCTTTAAGGTAAAAAAAAACCTTTTCTATTTCTCTGTTATCCCCCTCCACATCACAGGGGAGGGGGAGAAGAGGGGAGAATAGGTTTGGCGATGTGCACGGCCGCACACACGGCCACTAAAACAGCCATTGGCTCCTGCTGCTGTCAATCAAATGCAGCAAGGCGAAAGTGGGGAGGCGGGGGCTAAATCCCACTGTGTGTGTCTACGGAGCACGACTCCATAGACACTTCTTGGTAATGAGTGGACAATGTGTGCCCCGACACGCGAGGAGCCAGAATCGCCTCCGGGGGACCTGAGAAGAGGATGATCGGGGCTGCTCTGCTCAATACCACTGTACAGAGCAGGTGAGTATAACTTGTTTGTTATTTTTTATTTAAAGCGGAGCTCCGCCATAAAAAAATTAAAAGCCAGCAGCTACAAATACTGCAGCTGCTGACTTTTAATATATAGACACTTACCTGTCCTGGAGTGCAGCGACGTCGGCAGCAGAAGACGAGCAATCGCTCGTCTCTCTGCTGCCCCCACAGTCATCCTCGGTGAGGGAATCAGGAAGTGAAGCGTCGCGGCTTTACTGCCCGATTCCCTACCGTGCATGCGCGAGCCGTTCTCACTGTTCCCCTGCTGTGTTCTGGGAGCCGTGTGTTTCCCAGAACACAACGGGGGGGGGGGGGGGGGTGCAAGTGACGCACTACCCACAGGTCCCCTGCAGATTGTGTTCCCGGAAGTGGGTGCAAATACCCCCCACCCCCTTGAAAGGTGCCAAATGTGACACCGGAGGGGGGGGAGGGTTCTGATGAGCGGAAGTTCCGCTTTAAAATGACTTTAGTAATACTTTAAAGCCCACTGCTGTGCTGCCACATACGAATATGAATATAAAATATATAATGTGCGCATATGTAATAGTTATGTAGGTAAATTAGTTGTCAAGGCATAGTGATGTGGCTATATACATTCTTGGCATCAAGACTTTAATGGCCTCTAGTCAAGAAAGGGTTAAAATATTGAACCTTGGCTGCAAATATGTACTGAACATTTTTGTTGTTTGCTTTTCTGTCCTCAGATACAACCTACTACCCAAGATTATTGAGTCAAAATATCTGGATGCCATGGACGCCGAACATTAGAAAGATGGCGCTCTCCCCGGAATGTGCGCTGTTCTTGTTCTCTGACCGAAGAATTGTAGGGCTTTTATGATTACGGTTTTGATTTTGTGTTGCTTTTGAAAACTGACCAAAGTGGAATCAGGTGGACACCAAGCTGGACGAGTCTTCATTTCTCTAACTGGAATACCCCAAAGACGCTCCTCCATGCTTGTCACTGTGCTCTGGATCTGAACGTTCATGATGATGATGATGATGATGATTTTTTTTTTTTTTTTAATCGCTTCTGTCTCCGATGAACCAGATACTGCGTTTTCAGGATTACAGATGTCCTGGACAGGATGGTGAGGGGGCCAAATATATATATAAATATTAATATTTTTTGTGTCTTATGAACCTTGCAATACTTTTAAAAAAAAAGAACTTTTGTTGAACCGAGCTGGCTCTGCTGGGGCAGACAAGGGGCTCAACTCCAGAGAATCAGTGTGATAGACCTATGTTTGCAACTTTTTTTTTTTTTTTTTTTTTTATATATCGAGCTGAAACATAAAGGACTCAACTGTTGAGTCACTGCTTAAAGCAATGGCTTTGTCTACAGATCAACCAAAAGTGTTCCTCTGCTTTGTAGCCCTGGAATTTAAGCTATTTTAACCTGTTTGACCTTTTTTCCGTTTTTTTTTTTATTAGAAATGTTGAATTGGCATTGTGAATTTTGCACAGGCATTATGCACAAATTCACTCAGATACCAGCACTTTTACGTGTTATATATATGTGCGACTGCAAGTGTGTATGTGCGTATGTATGTATGTGTCTTCACCGACCTCTATGTACATACATGCTTGACCATGCATTAAGAATGCATTTTTTTTTTATGTATAATGTTTATACGACACAAGTGGAAGGTGTCACGATAGGCTTTCAAGATGACCTCCTTGTGGACGGCCAAGCTTTACGATGGTGACGGGCGGGTGTTCACGTACTGTCCCCTAATCCGAGAAAAGCTGAAGAGTTTCGGGATGGATTATAGCATCAACAAAAAAAAAAACAAATACATCGATGGACTGGACT
This sequence comes from Rana temporaria, assembly GCF_905171775.1. Taxonomy (NCBI): domain Eukaryota; kingdom Metazoa; phylum Chordata; class Amphibia; order Anura; family Ranidae; genus Rana; species Rana temporaria. Next base: position 656,111,408 of record NC_053489.1, on the reverse strand, counting down.
GAGATGTCGGATCTTATCTGCTGCACTTTCCTATTAAATATAAAAAATACTTTAGGATTTGTTTAATGTAGAACTTGTGCAATATCTCCAGCCAGATCCTAGGAGCCCAGAGAAGATACATCGATGTCATTCCCCCGTGTTGATCTCATCAGCGGTATCTCCATGCTTGAGTGATTACGGCCTGTGGTTTTTGAATGTAATTTATGGTATTGAGAGATCGGACTGGTCCATACCATCTCACCAAAGATGTCTTGTTGGTCCACCACTCTTCAGCCTGGATGTTGAATTGTTCTTCTGTCCCAGACCGATTTATGGCAACGGATTGCCCTCCAACAATTAAGACTTTCTTGTATCTGATGTGAATTATGCATGATGATTGGCGGATGTTCTGTCGGGTTTAAGTTTTAAGAAAGAGAATATTTTTGTAAATACGTGTATGTCAGTTTAAGGTCAAAGATCTATATATATATATATGATGTCTAGTCAAATCCTCCTATTTTGTCAAAAGTTTTGGTCTGTATTTTTTTTTTGTTTGCAGTGATGTTTTTGAATTTTTTGGTGGCTTTACTTTTTGCAGTCTAATCTTTCTCAAGGCAGCAGTTACCTTTTTTTTTCTTTTTGTTTTTTCTTTTGTTTTTTTTATTGGGCGGAAAAACAATCTCTTCCCCCTGGCATTGGGCATACTGCAGTCTATATGGATACTGAGTATCACTATAAGCACTTAACGCTAAACAGCTGAAACAAAAACACCATAATTCGTGCCCACACATTAAGAGCAATGATAAAGTGTAGTAACTCGTAGCAACCAATCAATAGTCATCTTTCTGTCCTGTATTCAGCAGAATAAATTCTAGTTTGGTTTAGGGGTTACTGCACTTTAAAGTTATTTCATAAGACTGACTGTCCCATAACTTCCCTGTGCCGATTTTCTTGCCTTTCTTCCCACCTAACTTGAAGTAGAACTATAGCCAAAACTTTTTTTTTTACCTTTTTGGATAGAGCAAAGGGTGGTTATAACCCATTAGAAGTTTTTTATTTTATTTGTGCCATTGCGGAGATTTCATTTCCTGTCCCATAGCCAAAACAGGAAGTCAGAGGAAATCCCTGCAAATTCGGGCTGCGCAGTGTTTGCTTATCCTCCCCCATGGCCTTGCTTCTGTCCCGGCAGCAAAGAATGTGGGTAGGAACGTAAGAGGGGGAGATTGTGCTGTGGGAGTGGATGATAGGAGGGGAAAAGGTTGGGATATTGGTGTGGGGGATATTTTGGAAGAGGGAGAGGACTTGTACTCATAGGGGAGCATTTATGGGATAAAGTGATTGGGGGGGGGGGGGGGCTTGTGCTAGAAGGAATTTTGGGGGGAGGAAGAGAGAAATACGTTTTTTGCTATGGGGTGTGTGTGTTAGGGGTGAATTAGTGCTTGATTTCTGTTTTGTTTTTGGATGGGGAGGTTTTGCTGACATGTGGTGACATATGATGCCCTGGGCACTAGAGGACCTTGTCCCAGGCACTGCCCCATTGGAATATTTCCCCACTATAACTTTTTTGGGGACTATTTGGGATTTTCTTTTACTTTCACTTTTAATGATCATGGAAAACGGAGACAAATGGAGAGGACACATCTCCCTAATGAGGGCCCAGATGGCAAACAAAATGGACCGTTCTAATCTCTTTCCACTCTATCCAATGCATGAAAAATAAAAAGTTTTGCCTGTAGTTGTACTTTAACTGTAGGGTGGCTTTGGCATAGAATCTGTAGTGTGGCTCCATGCATTCACAGCGAGTTCCAAAAAAAGAAGGCGGTAAAATGAATACTGCTCGCTGTTCCAACACTTCAGCAAACCCTGTGGAGTGCCTGAACACCCCCAAATCCCAGGCTTCTTTGTAAATCGGCCAGGGATGGGCTAATAAGGAGGAAGAGGCAGGTAGGACTGAAGACATTATTGGTTGCATTATATAGGTGCAGATACGTAGGTGCTCTTCAGACCTGGGGTGTAGACACCTGGAAATGCTACTATTTTTGGAACATGGCAGTTTCGCTTTTCACAAGGGGCATATTCAGGTTCAGTTTGGAAAGAACATGGACAAAGTACAATTTCAGTTTGATTGGATAAGCAGAATAGTGCTTTGGGGGTGTCCAAGTTCTCAGGTTATTCTACTGGCTTATCGCAGCTTTGACTGTCCTTGTTATTGTCTCCTAAGTGCTGCACCTTGGAAGAATTACGTTGGTCTTCATAGTCAACCTTAAGACTTATGCTTAAGTATATAGAGGAATACTACAGATCAGTGAACCATACATGCAGCATTAATAATTCCATCATACCAAATCCTACAAGATGCTGATATGGCTTGGCTGCTTTTAAAGCTTGGGTCTACCTCATTGACCTTTCGACCACCCTGTAATTGCCAACAGTGCTTGGACTGGTTACATAGTTGGTGGAAAATTGGGTCATTTGTGGATGACTTTCAAAGGAACGCCTTTGATAAATTATGACCTCACTACACTACCGAATCTCATAGCGCCACTTTCTTCTCACACACTTGCAATCCAATTGAGAACTCACTCATTTGGAATCTGAATTATAATTGTAGATATATATAGAGACGATGCACACACTTCTTCTTGAAGACTCATTTCAGAATAAGATCCTGACTTCACTACTTCATGGTTGGGCACTTTGTGGAAGTTTAAGTGTAACAGAACTGCATATGCTCAATGTCGGGTGGGTCATGACTTCAATGTGCTGCTTTACGTCTAGTGTTTGCTGCGAGCGGGTTTATTCTGTAAATATTTGAGATGTCTGGAATCAAACTGAACGGAGCACCGAAGAAAATTATATTAATAAACAATGGTTTGAAACAGTTCTTGACTGGTTTGGTGACTACTGGAATATCGCTCGGTGCTTAATTGAAACCAGTAAGAGAGGAAACCAGCACTAATCCAATCAACCTCAAAATTTTGATTAAGGTCACTTTGTAATGGTAATACACAAATGTACAAAACAATCCATGATACACTGACATTTCAGGGCCACGGCAGACCACTTTTTTTTAAGGCGATGGACAGTTGACTGGAAATTGCTGGCTTTCTCTTTTACTGGTTATTTATGGTATTTATGTTAGCCATGCACTCCTGATAAAGGAAACAAAATGGCTTGGTACTGGATGGATTTGTTGCGAGACAATTAAAACCTGACATTTCCTACCCTCCCCTCCATTCTACATGTTTTATTACTGATTGTGCCCCACACACCATAGGAGAGATTTTGGCTGGAGCTGGGTTTTAACAAAGTATTGTATATGTAGCAAAACCTGCCATGAGGTAAATGGAAGCGGCATTGCTATCCACTCTTATTGAAAATGCTGTTTGACTGTCATGCAGAGCCCCCAGCTTAAAGCGGAGGTCCACCTAAATGTTTTTTTATTAAAAGCCACCAGCCACAAATACTGCAGCTGCTGACTTTCAATATATTAACACTTGCCTGTCCAGGGTGCCCGCGATGTCCGCAGCCGAAGCCGATCAATCTCTCGGCTGCCCCCACCGCCATCCTCGGTGAAAGGTGCCAAATGTGACACGGGAGGGGGGGAGGGTTCCTAAAAGCAGAGGTTCCATTTTTGTGTGGACCTCCGCTTTAAGTACTTTGGAGTCACCAACCCGGAAAAAGTATTCAGAGTAGGACTTCTAAAGGCCCATACACACGTTCGGGTTTCCCAACAACAATGGTCCGATGGACGTGTTTTATCGGACAATCCGACCGTCTGTATGCTCCATCAGACAATTGTCAAAATTTCCGACAACAGTCGCCTGTGCATGCGCTCAAATTTTCCGACAAAACATTTTGTGTGTACACAAATCCATCGGACTAAAATCCAAAGTACAAACACGCATGCTCCAAACCAATGCTAAACATTAGCCAACAATAGCAGAAGTTGCCCAAAGGGTGGCGGTAAAGAGCTGAAAAACCACATGGTTTGGTGAATGTTGGCTGAAAATTTTCTGGCGTGTGTATGCAGAACACGCCCTTCGGACAAAAATCCACGGAAAAGTCAGATGGAAGTCCAATCGTGTGTACAAGGCTTTAGACTGTTGAAATCAATAAAAGCAGCCCCAATCAACAATGGCAGCCCCAATTTCTTTATCGTACATCACGGGACACAGAGCGGCATTCATTACTATATGGGTTATATGGAGTACCTTCAGGTGTAGACACTGGCAATCTCAAACAGGAAATGCCCCTCCCTATATAACCCCCTCCCATAGGAGGAGTACCTCAGTTTTTACGCCAGTGTCTTAGGTGTTAGTCATGGTTTAGCTTGCCTCCGCATCCTTGGGATTAGGTGAGCTACCGGTTCTGTCCAAAAAAGCCTCAGCGCTAAAGTGGTCAGTAACCGGACCCCAAACCCTTGGGGTATAGCCCATAATGCTTTTCTTTTTAGAGAGCTGGACCCTGGGCCCAGAACTTAGAAACCTTTGGGTGCCTAATGTTTTCTGTTGCCAGGGTGCTATATGGGCCCAGGACAGTGGATCCTTCATAGGAACCCAGGGCCTGAAGGTCTAGACATCCCCACGGAGATGGGGGAAGATTGGGCCTCTTGCTTGGCAAAGTCCTGCGGCATGGAGCAGGTAAGTGAGGGGAAAACTTGCGGAACTTGGTTCTTAGCAGGTTTTTTCTGGGGGGTCACAGGGGACATGCCTAAAGTTATGCACTGCATCTGGCAAACTAGTCACATATCATAAAGATAGGATGGCTCTCTATGTATTATTCCCCATAAGATGTGACCTCCCTTGTAGTGTTGGAAAAGCATTGAGTAGGGCCTGTGTTATATAAAAATATATGTGTGTGTCAGAGAGCTGTGCTTACCTGCAAGCCTCCAGGCGATGCTCCATTCAGTCTTCCTCCTCAAGGCCTGCAAAGCAGGCAAAACGCTGACCTCCTCATGGTTCCAGGCTGCAGGCTGCAGTTTGCTGGAACAGAGAGGTCCCTTCCTCCCAAACCCCCCCCCCCTGTCGGGAGGGGCATTTCCTGTTTGAGATTGTTGGGGGGGAAGGGCGGGTCAGTGGCTTAAAGGAAGGGGCGGCCCTTCCTTGTTTGTTCCATTCAATACTTTGGAACTGAGGAGAAAGACCAGAGCGGCAGCACGGGGGCGCCGAGGACACACAGTGGCCAGAAAGGATATTGCAGTCTTCAGAGGACTGTTTTTCAAGCCTAGAAATAGGCTGTTTCTTTCCATCTCATAGTTTTTCTTTGCAATACTACTCAGGGGGACAGAATGTTTTTTCTTTCCTGGATTTGAAAAAAAAAAAAAAGTCATCTAGGGGAGAGGAAGCATTTTTTATCCCCCAAACAGGTGTTTGGGCAATTAACTTTTATAGTTCCAAATACCAATAGGTAGCAGGTGTACCTCGGTATTGTACCATGGCATCCGGGTCAGAGGGTACAAGAGGTGGGGATTCCCCCAGAGAGTCTGAGGTCTCGGACAAAGCTATGCCGCTGCTTTCCCCACAGGGAGCCTTGGGGCCATCGGGATCTGGGGCTGGAGCTGACGCGGGTCAGTCCAACCCTAAGATGGTCACGGAGGAGGTATTACTCACCTCTTTAAAAGAGATGCAGAAAAGCATGGGTAGCCGCAGCTATGCGGGGCAGTAAGCGGAATAGATCTCCGTCGCCCGAGCGCGGACCCTCAGAAGAGGAGGTCCTTTCCTCAGGGGAATTGGACGACCTCTTGGACAAGGACCAAGTAGGTTCAGGGATCGAAGATCCGGATACAGAGGAGTCTGGGGCAGTTCAACTTGCCAGTACCAGATCTCCAGGTATCGACGGTTTCAGCTTTGGGCTCACTGAGGGCGCCTCAAAGCAATGCTGTGTTTCCGATCCATCCTCTATTAGAGGGAATTTTGTTCCAAGATTGGAACAAGCCAGATAAGATCTTCTTACCACCTAAAAGGTTCTCTGTCCTATATCCTATGGAAAAAATTTTTTTCCAAAAGATGGGCTACTCCTGCAGTGGACGCAGCCATCTCATGTGTTAACAGATCGTTAACATGCCCTGTAGAAAACATACAGGTGTTCAAGGATCCAGTTGATAAGCGCTTGGAAGCACTACTTAAGAACTCCTTCACTACTGCAGGGGCAGTAGTACAGCCAGCTGTGGCTGCGATTGGGGTCGCTCAAGCATTATCGGATCAATTTAAGCAGATGCTTAAACTTATTCCGGCCCAGCAGGCAGAAAAATTTTCGGATGTCCCTAAGGCCATATGTTTTACGGTAGACGCAATCAAGGATTCTATCCAGCAAGCGTCACGTTTATCGTTATCCCTTATCCATATGAGAAGACTCTTATGGTTAAAAAAGCTGGGAGGCTGAGCCCCCATGCAAGAAGCTCCTGGTAGGGTTCCCCTTCCATGGAGGACGACTCTTCGGAGAAGACCTAGATAAATACATTCAGACCATTTCAAACGGCAAGAGTACTCTCTTGCCAACTAAGAAGAAGGTTCAGGGACCTGCGTTTAAACGACAGTATTCCCCTGGGCAGGGGCCCTCTAATGCCAAGCAGTATCGACGGCCTCCTGCAAAAGCAAACTTCGGCTTCAACAGCAAATCACAAGGACAGGCTGTTAGAGGCAAAAGGCAGTGGTTTCGCAAACCAGCAAAACCAGCCCCCAAGCCAACCTTATGAAGGGGCGCCCCCACCCACGAAGGTGGGGGGAAGGCTGCGACTCTTTTCAGAGATTTGGGAAGCCAGCATTCCCGACGAGTGGGTACGGTCTTCCGTGGCCACAGGCTACAAATTAGATTTCCTAAGGTTTCCTCCTCCTCATTTCCAGAAGTCGAGGATTCCAAACGATCCGGAAAAGGGAGCCGCATTAAGATCGGCATTAGATCATCTACTTTCCCAGGAAGTAATAGTAGAGGTACCAGTCCTGGAAAAACAGGGGCTGGGTTTCTACTCCAACCTATTCATCATCCCAAAATCCAAGGGAGATGTCAGGCCAATTTTGGACCTAAAGATGGTAAATGCATATCTAAAGATCCGCTCATTTCGGATGGAATCCGTGCGGTCAGCAGCTGCCACACTCCAGAAGGACGACTTCATGGCGTCCATAGACATAAAGGATGCCTACCTTCATGTTCCAATTTATCAGCCACATCAAAGATATCTACGCTTCATGGTGGCTTCGCGTCACTTCCAATTTGTGGCGCTTCCCTTCGGGTTGGCTACGGCCCCCCGGGTGTTCACGAAGGTCCTAGCTCCGATCCTAGCCAAGCTAAGGATCCAAGGGGTCACGATCCTAGCATACCTGGACGACCTCCTAGTCATAGACCACTCGTCTCCCGGCTTGGAGCGAGCAGTGGCCCTCACGGTCCAATACCTCGAGAGGTTCGGCTGGGTCCTAAATCGAGAAAAGTCAGCTTTCCAGCCCACAAGGCAGTTGGAATATCTCGGCATGAGATTAGACACAGAACAACAAGGAGTGTTCCTACCTCTGAGGAAGGTAAAAGCCATCAAGGAATTAATCCTACTGGTTCTAAGCAAGAAAGAACCGACTATTCGCCTATGTAGGAGGTTACTAGGCAAGATGGTGGCCACATTCGAGGCGGTACCATACGCCCAGAGCCACACTCGCATCCTACAGGCAGCCATCCTGTCAGCATGGAGCAGAAGGCCACAGGCCTTGGATATCCCGTTGCCGCTCTCATCAAGAGTCCGACAAAGTCTGTGTTGGTGGTTAGACCCTCAGAATCTACTGAAGGGGAAGTCTTTCAGCCCAGTGGCTTGGAAGATAGTGACCACAGACGCCAGCCTGACGGGCTGGGGAGCAATTTTGGATGGTTGCACTCGCCAAGGTACTTGGGCAAAGCCAGAGAAGCAGTTGCCCATCAACATCTTGGAGCTCAGAGCTGCTCGACTAGCCCTCAGGGCTTGGACGTCAAAATTGCAGGGGTTCCCGGTGAGAATTCAATCAGACAATGCCACGGCCGTGGCATACATAAATCACCAAGGGGGAACCAGCAGTCAAGCCGCTCAGAGAGAGGTGAGCTTGATTCTCCTATGGGCAGAGGCTCATGTGCCCTGCATATCGGCAATATTCATTCCAGGAGTGGACAACTTTCAGGCGGACTTCTTAAGCCGCCAGACTCTATGGCCGGGGGAATGGTCTCTGCATCCACAAGTCTTTCAAGCACTCTGCCAAAGATGGGGAGTGCCGGACGTGGATATCATGGCATCGAGACTCAACAAGAAACTAGACAGGTTCATATCCCGCTCAAGGGATCCGATGGCCTGCGGAACCGATGCGTTGGTTTGCCCTTGGCATCAGTTCAAACTTCTTTATGCGTTTTCCCCGCTCCAGTTACTACCCCGCCTGCTGCGCAGGATCCGGGTGGAGCACATACCAGTCATCCTGGTAGCTCCAGCATGGCCCAGAAGGGCATGGTACTCACTAATCTTAAGGATGGTAGTGGGAGACCCGTGGACTCTTCCTCTACGGCCAGACCTGCTATCGCAAGGTCCGATCCTCCACCCTGCCTTACGGCATCTAAATTTGACGGCCGGAAGCTGAATCCCTGATTCTCAGGGGTAGAGGTCTGTCTCAGAAAGTAATCTCTACCCTAATCAGAGCCAGGAAACCGGTCTCTAGGGTGATTTATTACAGGGTCTGGAAGGCCTATGTAGGCTGGTGTGAGTCCAAGCGATGGCTTTCTCGCAAATTTACCATCGATAGAGTATTAAGTTTTCTCCAGCTAGGAGTGGATAAAGGATTGGCATTAAGCACAATCAAAGGACAGATTTCTGCTCTGTCAGTGTGGTTTCAGCGGCCGCTGGCCACCCACTCGCTGGTTAAGACCTTCCTTCAAGGGGTCTTACGTATTAGACCTCCAGTTAAATCCCCGCTTTGTCCGTGGGATTTAAATGTTGTTCTGTCAAGTTTACAGAAACAACCGTTTGAGCCGTTGGCTGATATTCCTTTGGTTCTACTGACAAGGAAGTTAGTATTTTTGGTTGCCATAGTTTCCGCAAGAAGAGTTTCGGAGCTGGCAGCCTTATCCTGTAAGGAACCATATCTTGTTTTTTATAAGGACAGGGTCGTTCTCCGCCCTCATCCTTCCTTCCTACCGAAGGTCATATCCAGTTTTCATTTGAACCAGGATTTGGTATTACCATCCTTCTTCCCTAAACCTACTTCCAGAAAGGAAGGGTTGCTGCATACCTTGGATATTGTCAGGGCCATGAAGGCCTATCTTAAAGCTACAAAGAAGATCCGGAAAACAGATGTGCTGTTCATTCTACCGGATGGGCCCAAGAAGGGGCAGGCAGCTGCAAAGTCCACCATTTCTAGGTGGATTAAGCAATTAATCACTCAGGCCTACGGCTTGAAAGGGTTGCCTCCTCCAGTATCATTAAAGGCTCATTCTACTAGAGCCATGGGCGCATCCTGGGCAGCACACCACCAGATCTCTATGGCTCAAGTTTGCAAGGCGGCAACCTGGTCTTCTGTCCACACGTTTACAAAATTCTACAAGTTGGACGTAAGAAGGAATACTGATACTGCCTTCGGGCAGGCAGTGCTGCAGGCTGCAGTTTGAGACCCTCGGATTCCGGGGGCTCCTCTTTTTTGAGTTAAATTTAAAAATTTAAGATTATTTTTCTCAACTAAGTTGGATTTATTATGATTTGAGTATATCTCTAAATTAAATCCTTTTGTCTTGGAGATGTTCTCCCTCCCCTCATTGTAAGCATTGCTTTGGGACATCCCATATAGTAATGAATGCCGCTCTGTGTCCCGTGATGTACGATAAAGAAAAAGAGATTTTTAATACAGCTTACCTGTAAAATCTTTTTCTTGGAGTACATCACGGGACACAGAGCTCCCACCCCTCTTTTTTGAGGACCATTTTGGGAGGCATACTGCTTGCTACAAAACTGAGGTACTCCTCCTATGGGAGGGGGTTATATAGGGAGGGGCATTTCCTGTTTGAGATTGCCAGTGTCTACACCTGAAGGTACTCCATATAACCCATATAGTAATGAATGCCGCTCTGTGTCCCGTGATGTACTCCAAGAAAAAGATTTTACAGGTAAGCTGTATTAAAAATCTCTTTATTTCTCTCATGACAAGTTCAGTTTAAGCCTTTTGATCATTCAGTGCACTGGACTTACTCTGATCTGGTCTGGTGTACAACAATTGTTTTAAAGGAGGTCAGCAACGACATCCTACCAGCCCATTCACACTATACACAAAAGAAAGCTATTGCCAGGTTTCCTTACTAAATACTGGCCCACTCATCATGTTGAAATTTCGCAATCAAAAACAAAAAGACCTATGAAGAAAAGTAAAAAAATATACTTGCCTTACCATGGCTTCTGCAAGGGTGTCATCTCCATCGTTGAGATCCTGGGAAGTCTGAGTGTCCCAAATCTCCTGGGAAGCCCCTCTAGCCCAGGATCTCTCTGGAAAGATGGTAGCGTTGCTCTTGCTTAAATGCCATGGGTTGAGGTTGGGTGAAGGGTTAAAAAGAAAAATTAATATATACTTTTCTCTGCTTTTTCTTTAACTGAACTTCAACTTTTTGACATGGGAGGTGGGGAGGGGAGTGGAGTGGTTTAGTATTTTAATAAGTAGACCTCCAATACAGCAAAATTGGTTGGTAATGAAGACTAATTAATAATTAAAAGAATACTTTTATTGAACAATCAGATCAATGTAAACAAAACAAAAACAAAGCAAAGGTTTGCGCTAGTATTACCACCTAGTGAGGTGTGTAATTATTTCGTAAATAGATAAGTGACTACACCTTTAAATTCCTGAAGAAAAAGAAAGTATGCAAAAATACATAAATTAATAAATTAATTTAAGTGTCAATGTCCCAACCGGGCCAAGGCTGGCACACCTGGAACAATTACCAACAATAAATTGTAAATTAATATATATATATATATATATATATATATATATATAAATCCTGTATGAACGGGATCAATATTACACCAAAGGCGCTAACCTTGTGAAAGCAATCTGCAAATACAATTAATGTGATATCGAGCAAATCACGACAATAAGCAAAGTGACATGTCTTAATTTAAAAAAAAAAACATAATATTTATAGGATGTCTGTGAATCAGAAAAAAGTCCCAAAGACCACATAAGTGGTTAAAAAACATATATAAAAGTCTCGGTCCAACTGACATCCACTGCAGTAGGACGATTAGCAGAAGTAGAAATCCACCACCGATTAAAAATTTAATTTGGTATAGGAAAAAAGGAAGGAATCCCGAAGATCACACCGACAGAACAAAGGTAAGTGTGTACTCTTAACAGATCACCATGAGTTTCAGGCGTATCGATCCACCGATCGGATGTACCAGGAACTGTAAACTCCCACGCTTCCAGCTGCTTCTTGCAAGGTAACCAGACACCACCTCTCTCCACTCCAATCTGAAAGTCTCACCTCACAGGCTCCATCTTCCAATGGGGTACCCAGGAGGAAAAAAATGAGGGCTCGAGATCGTGAGGTTACCGTTGGGCAATTTTATTAAAAGATTTGTAGCCAGAACACACTACATGCATTACAAAATTGCCGGCTTAAAAGCATATAAAACAGAGAACAAAGTAGAGCAAAAAAAAAATTATCGTACGCCCGTGCTTCAGTGCGGTGACGTCAGTGCGTAGCTCCACCCTGACATGTTTCGACATAAAAGTCGTTATCAAAGGGCACAACAAGTAAAAAAATATACTTGCCTTACCATGGCTTCTGCAAGGGTGTCATCTCCATCGTTGAGATCCTGGGAAGTCTGAGTGTCCCAAATCTCCTGGGAAGCCCCTCTAGCCCAGGATCTCTCTGGAAAGATGGTAGCGTTGCTCTTGCTTAAATTCCATGGGTTGAGGTTGGGTGAAGGGTTAAAAAGAAAAATTAATATATACTTTTCTCTGCTTTTTCTTTAACTGAACTTCAACTTTTTGACATGGGAGGTGGGGAGTGGTTTAGTATTTTAATAAGTAGACCTCCAATCCAGCAAAATTGGTTGGTAGTGAAGACTAATTAATAATTAAAAGAATAATTTTATGGAACAATCAGATCAATGTGCATAGCCAGCATTAGAGAGCACACTCTCTGCAAGTCCTGGAATGAATTGATCATTTTGATAAATGTAGGTCTAATGGGAAGGCTTTGTCCTCAGTTACAGCATCAGCAAATCAATCGGAGCGTTCCACCTAAATGACTGCGAATAAGAAACTTTGGCTCGGTTGTTGTCTCATCAGTGTTGGCACAGTATGCTGATAAGGCGAAAATCTTCCCCTGTGAGCTACAGTCCAGGACTGGCAATCCATTTCACTATTCAAACATTCACGGCACTATAAGGATCGCATAGGTAGAGGGAACCTGTCAGAAATTATCACAGAGGTCCTAAACCGTTATCAAATAAAGAGCCTGTTGTCCTTGACAGTCAGGGTTCTGGACTGTGGCCAAAAAAATAAAAAAATTCCCTGGCGTCAGTAGTTAATGCGAATAATAAACCCCACAGGAGACGGTGGGAGTGGCAGTTCCCCATTATTGGCATCAGTGGGAAGCATAGTGCACCATCATTGGTGTCATGGGGATTAGAAAGCATTGGTGTTCAGTTGTTAATTTCCTTAGAACACACTCTGGGGTAGATTCAGTAACATTTGCGCAGTTTTTACATAGGAGCAGGGCACCGTTTTTGCCCTGCGCCCCCGCAAATTTTCAGCGCTACCCTCGATTCACGGAGCTCCGTAAATTGCGTGGGCGCTCCGGCAAAATGCCCGGCGTAAGCGCGCGCAATTTAAATGATCCCGTAGGGGGCGGGAATCATTTAAATTAGGCGCGTTGCAGAGCGTAGGGCGCATGCTCCGTCGGGAAACTTTCCCGACGTGCATTGCGGCAAATGACGTCGCAAGGACGTCATTTGCTTCAAAGTGAACGTGAATGGCGTCCAGCGCCATTCACGATTCACTTACGCAAACGACGTAAAATTTCAACTTCGCGACGCGGGAATGACGGGTATCCTTAGCATTGGCTGCCCCTGCTTTTAGCATGTGCAGCCTTACGCGAAACCCTCCGTACGCAAACGACGTAAACTGCGTACGCAGGGCTCGCGTAACGTTGTGAATCGGCGTTCGTATGCAATTTGCATACTATACGCTGACCACAACGGGAACGCCACCTAGCGGCCTGCGTAAGAATGCAGCCTAAGATATGAGGGCATAAGAGCCTTATGCCACGCATATCTTAGGCTGCAGTCGGCGTAACGAGCTTTCTGAATCAGGAGAAGTCGTTACACCGGGGCAAGTAAGCAATTGCGCTGCGTAACTATGGTTACGCAGGCGCAATTGCTCTTTGAATCTGGGCCTCTATATTCAGCTCTGCACCTCAAGGGCCTGATGATGACCCCTGCCAGAACTACAGTGCCTTGAAAAAGTATTCATACCCCCTTGAAATTTTCCACATTTTGTCATGTTGCTACCAAAAATGTAAATGTATCTTATTGGGATTGTATGTGATGGACCAACACAACGTGGCACATAATTGGGAAGCGGAAGGAAAATGTAAAACGGTTTTAATTTGTTTTTGTTTTTTTACAAATATGTGAACAGTGTGGGGGGTACATTTGTATGGCGCCCCCCTGAGTCAATACTTTGTAGAACCTCCTTTCACTGCAATTACAGCTGAAAGTCTTTTTGGGGAAGTCTCTACCAGCTTTGCCATTCTTCTTTGCAAAATAGCAGAAGCTCTGTCAGCTTTGATTAAGAGCATCTGTGAACAGCAATTTTCAAGTCTTACTACAGATTCTCAATTGTATTTAGGTCTGGACTTTGACTGGGCCATTTAAACACATGACTATGCTTTGATCCAAACCAGGGGTAGGCAACTCGGGGCCCTGCAGCTGTTACGGCACTAAAAGTCCCATCATGCCTCTGGGAGTAATTGTAACTGCCAGCCTTGCAATGCCTCATGTGAAATGTAGTTCCACAACAGCTGAAGGGCCCCAGGTTGTCTGATCTGAACCATTTCATTGTAGCTCTGGCTGTATGTTTAGGGTCATTGTCCTGCTGGAAGGTGAACCTCCACTCTAGTCTCCAGTCTTTTGCAGACACTTGACAGGTTTTCTTCTAAAATTGCCCTGTATTTGGCTCCATTTATCTTCCCATCAACTCTGACCAGCTTCCCTGTCCCTGCTGATGAAAGGCATACCCGCAACATTATGCCACACCATGTTTCACGGTGGGGATGGTGTGTTCAGGGTGATGTGCAGTGTTGGTTTTCCACCACACATGGGCCCAGATTCTCAGTGGAGATACGACGGTGTATCTCCAGATACGCCGTCGTATCTCTGCGTTGTGCCGTTGTATCTATGCGCCTGATTCTTAGAATCAGTTACGCATAGATATCTGTTAGATCCGACAGGCGTAGGTCTCTTACGCCATCGGATCATAACTGCATTTTTGCGCTGACCGCTAGGGGCATGTATGCTGATTTACACGTCGAAATATGTAAATCAGCAAAATACGCAAATTCCCGAACGTACGCCCGGCCGACGCAGTACATTTACGCCGTTTACGTTAGGATTTTCCCGGCATATAGTTACCCCTGCTATATGGTGGCCTTAAGTGCAGCGTACCAATGTTAAGTATGGCCGTCGTTCCCGCGACAAAATCTCGTCCGTGAATAGGGCTGGGCGTAATTTACGTCCACGTCAAAACCAATACGTCCTTGCGGCGTATTAGGAGCAATGCACACTGGGAGATTTCCACGGACGGCGCATGCGCCGTTCCTGAAAAACGTCAATCACGTCGGGTCACAAAAGATTAACATAAAACACACCCCCTGTCCCAAATTAGAATTAGGCGGGCTTAGTTTTTTATAACCTAAGAGCCGGTTCACACAGGGGCGACCTGTCAGGCGCCTGACAAGTCGCGGTCCGCAGTAGTCCATGGAACCGTTCTAATAGGAGCGACGCAAGTCGCTCCGACTTAGAAAAAGGTTCCTGTACGACTTTGGGGGCAACTCTGGCGACTTGCATTGACTTCAAAACAGAAGTCATTTTGCAAGTTGCCTCTTAAGTCGCCTTGAGATCGCCTTGCCAAGTTGCCCCCAAAGTTGTGCCGCCTGTGTGTGAACCGGCTCTAACCCTGCTTTAAACTCCTCCAACTTTATCCCTGACCTGTCTGGTGTGTTCCTTGGCCTTCATGATGCCGTTTGTTACATAGTTGGTAAGGATGAAAAAAGACGTGTGTGTGTGTGTGTGTGCACTTTTATGTCAATATTACATTGTTGTACCCCTGTATGTTTTGGTCGTTTAGGTGCCTATCTAATAGTTTTTTGAAATTATCTATGCTCCCTGCTAAAACCACTGCTTGTGGAAGAGAATTCCATATTCTTACCACCAAGAACCCTCTACGCAATTTCCGGTTAAATCGATTTTCCTCTAATTTTGGTGAATGGCCGCTAGTCTTTTTAAATGGCCTTTCGCTGAAAAGTCTTATCCCATTTGTGGGGTCACCAGTACGGTATTTGTACATTGAAATCATATCCTCTCTCATACGTCTATCAATCTTTCCTCGTAACTAAGATCCTCCTGACGCTTTATTAGCTTTGTTGCCCTTCTCTGTACTCTCTCCATTTCTAGCACATCCTTCCTGAGGACTGGAGCTCAGAACTAGACGGCATGCCCCAGGTGCGGCTGGACCAGAGTCTTGTAGAGTGGGAGAATTATCGTTTTATCTCTGGAGTTAAAGTGGAGTTCCACCCTGAAAAAAAACTTTCCACCAAAAATCAAAAAAAAAATAATGAAAAAAAAAAAATGTTTACTTACCCTATATAACTGTTGCTATGCGGAAGTCCTGAATCTGCCTCTTCATCTTCCGCGGTGGATTCTCTTCCTCCTCCTACACCCGGTTTCTTCTTGTGAATGGGGCGCACTGCATTCTGGGAACTGTGTGTATCCCAGAAAGCAGCCGGCCCATTCACAAAGCGCTGCGCTGCTCACACATGCGCAGTAGGAAACGGGCAGCGAAGCCGCACAGGCTTCACTGCCTGTTTCCCTTACTGAGGATGGTGGCGCCTGGAGCTGCCAGGAACGAGGATTGGCCTCGGCGGGGGCTGACATCGCTGGCGACTAGGACAGGTAAGTGTCCTTATTAAAAGTCAGCAGCTACAGTGTTAGCAGCTGCTGACTTTTAATTATTTTATTTTTTTACCGGACCTCCGCTTTAATTCCTTTTTTTAATACATGGCAATATTCTATTGGCTTTGTTTGCAGAAGCTCGGCATTGCATGCTGTTGCTGAGCTTGTCAAATACTAAGACCCCCAGGTCCTTTTCCATCCTAGATTTCCCCAGAGGTTCTCCCCCCTAATGAGTAGATTGCATTTATGTTTTTGCCACCTAAATGCATTATTTAAAGCTGTGTTCCGCCCCCCCCCCAAAAAAAAAAATTAAAACCAGCAGCTACACATACTGCAGCTGTTGGCTTTTAATAATAGGACACTTACCTGTCCTGGAGTCCAGCGATATCGGCACTCGCAGTTGATGTTTCCATCAGTTGTTGGGTGCTGCCGCTACCATTGCGGGTAGGTGTACCCAGCCAGTGTAGCCTTTTGGCTTCACGCCGGGAACCCTACTGCGCATGCGCAAGGCCAGCTACTCTCTCCTACTGGCCCAGCTGGAGGAGGTGGAGGGATCCCTGCGCTGACGTCACAGGCTGCGGCCCGGACTCCTGGAAGTGGGAAGGGATACCTGTCAAAGACAGGTATACTGTCACCCCGAAAGGAGTCAATTGTGGCACTGGAGGGGGGAGGAATCCGATGAGCGGAAGTTCCACTTTTTGGTGGAACTCCACTTTAAAAAAATTCTACATTTAAACCTCATTTGCCATGTACAGTAGTTGCCCACCCCATTAATTTTGTTCAGATCTTCTTGCAAGGTTTCCACATCCAGCAGTGAAGTTATTGCCCTGCTTAGTATAGTACGCAAATATTGAGATTGAGCTGTTTATCCCATCCTCCAGGTTGTTTATGAATAAATTAATTTGGATTGGTCCCAGCACAGAAACCTGAGGGACCCCACTTTCCACATTGGACCATTCCAAGTACTCCCCATTTATCACTAAATCACAAAAATTAGGAACAACGGTTTGGCAATTACTTGACTGAGTTCTTTAAGAAACCTCGGGTGCAAGCCATCTATTCCTGGTGACTTATTTATGTTACGTTTTTCAAGTCTGTTTCTGATTTTCTCCTCTGTTAAAGCGGGAGTTCACCCAATTTTTTTTTTTTTTTCTTTTCCCTTAGATTCCTGCTCGTTTTGTCTAGGGGAATCGGCTAGTTGTTTTAAAATATGAGCCGTACTTACCGTTTTCGAGATGCATCTTCTTCCGTCGCTTCCGGGTATGGGTCTTCGGGAGCGGGCGTTCCTTCTTGATTGACAGTCTTCCGAGAGGCTTCCGACGGTCGCATCCATCGCGTCACTAGTAGCCGAAAGAAGCCGAACGTCGGTGCGGCTCTATACTGCGCCTGCGCACCGACGTTCGGCTTCTTTCGGAAAATCGTGACGCGATGGATGCGACCGTCGGAAGCCGCTCGGAAGACTGTCAATCAAAATAGGAACGCCCAGTCCCGCAGCCCATACCCGGAAGCGGCGGAGAAGATGCATCTCGTAAACGGTAAGTACGGATCATATTTTAAAACAACTAGCCGATTCCCCTAGACACAACGAGCAGGAAGCGAAGGGGAAAAAGTGTCATGTGCGGGTGAACCTCCGCTTTAACCATGGGGATGATTTTTGTGATGTGTCATGAGGATAAGCATTGCAGATTTGATTACCAAACCCAACCCACCGTTTCCCTCCTGAAGACTGAAGAGAAGAATACATTCATGACACTCACCATCCTTTGTAACCAGATTCCCTTCATCATTCTTTATGGAGCCAATATGATCTGTCCTCCCTCTTTTACTATTGATGTACTTTTTTTCTTTACTCCGCCCTGATTACACCCTTACATTTCTTATTGCATTCTTTGTACAGTTGGAATGTTGACGACGAGCCCTCAGCCTTGTATTTTCATTGAAGGCCTTCTCCTTTGCTTTTATATGAATTTTTACATTGGTGTTAAGCCACCCAGGTCTTTTATTGGCTCTTTTAGATTTAAATGTATTACCCTTTGGAATGCACTGACTAATACCCTTATTTAATATGCTCCTAAAGCACACCCATTTTTCCTCTGTGTTCTTGGTTAATGGGATAAAATCTTAGGAACAATCTTCTGGCAAGGAGTGTAGTTTCTGGAAGTTGGCTCTTTTGAAATTCAGTGACTTTGTATTCCCCATTTATGTTTCCTATGTGTGTGATTTATACTGAAACTAATTGATCTGTGATCACGGTTTCCTAAGTTGCCCTGTATTTCTACATCCGCGATCAAGTCTGTATTGTTAATAATCAGTAGGTCTAGTAACTAGGGTTGTCCTGATACCACTTTTTTAGGACCGAGTACAAGTACCGATACTTTTTATCAAGTACTCGCCGATACCGAATACCAATACTTTTTTTTAAATCTCATGTGTCAGTAGTTTTTTTTTTACAATGCTTTATTTTTTTTTTAAGGGGGGTGGGGGGAAATGTACATTGTCAGTGTGTTTTTTTTTTAAATTTTTTTTTTTTACAACTCTTTTTTTTTTATTGCAATTCCTTTTTTATTTTTTTATCAGCCCTGTTGGGGGGGGGGGGTCTTTGGTGAGATATCAGGGGTCTTAACAGACCTCTGACATCTCCCCTCTGAGACAGAGAAAGCGACTAGGGACACACATTCCCCAGTCCTTCTCTATAGTCTCAGCTGCGCTGAAAATGAAAGGAGAGAAGCCAGCAGCTTCATAAGCTGAAACATCGTAATCACAGGAGGTTACAATGTTTCAGTTATGTGAATGGACAGAGTCAGTGATCACTGACTGTACATTCGCAAAAGGTAGGAGCCGGGTTTACCGGCTCCTACCGCCATTTTCCATCCTGACAGATCGAGGGGGGACACGGCAGCAGCAAGGAGGGGGACATGACGGCGGCAGAAAGGAGTGGGGAAACGGCGGCAGAAAGGAGTTGGGACACGGTGGCAGAAAGGAGTGGGGCATGACGGTGGCAGAAAGGAGTGGGGACACGGCGGCAGCACGGAGGGGGACATGACGGCAGCAGGACGGAGGGGGACATGACGGCAGCATGGGGGGGGACACGGCAGCAGGACGGAGGGGGGCATGACGGCGGCAGCAAGGAGGGGGACACGGCGGCAACATGGAAACAGTTGGCAGCACGGAGGGGGACAGCAGCAGAATGGAGGAGGAAACAAGGACAGTCAACTCCCCCACCGCACTGATCACCCTGACTGTCCAGGTATCGGGTGAAGCAACGGAGCATTTGCACCGAGTACAAGTACTAGTATCGGGACAACCCTACTAGTAACGCATTGTTTTCTTGTTGGTGAATTTACCATCTGACCCATGAAATTGTCATGTAAGACATTTAGGAAAGGGCGAGCCCAGTCTATGTCTGGATAATTAAAATCCCCCATTATAATCACTATCCCCATCCTTGCCTCCATTCCAAACTGAGATAGGAGGTCCATCTTCCCCTCCTCCCTCAGGTTAGGGGGCCTATAGCATACTGTGAGTATTACTTTCTCCTTGGTTTCCTCCCTTTGTAACTCTACCCATAAGGATTCTACCTCCTCCCTTTCTCCATTAGTGATGTCATCCCTCACATTCACCTGTATATAATTTTTTATTTACATGCATACCCCTCCCCCTTTTTTTATCATCCCTGTTCCTGCGATATAGGGAATACCCTTGAATGGTTGCCAGCCAAAAATGAGAGCTATTGAACCAGGTCTCTGAAATTCCTCTTCATAGAGTAGCAGTTCTAGTTCTCCCATCTTGTCTGCCAGACTCCTGGCATTAGTGCACATACCTTGTAGTTTTGTCCGGACGCATACTATCTCCTTATTGGGTGTTCTGAGGTTGCAAATAGGACTTGCTACTATTGTTCACTAAGTTTCTCTAACAATCCTCCGAGGGCTTCACAGAACAGCTGTATTTATACTGAGATTAAACTTCACACAGATGGACTCTACCAATTGGGTGACTTCTGAAGGCAATTGGTTCTACTAAACTTTAGTTAGGGGTATCGGAGAAAAAGGGGCTGAATACAAATGCACGCCACACTTTTCAGATATGTGTAAAAAAAAAAAATGAGACTCATTTATCATTTTCCTTTCACTTAACAATTATGTGTCACTTTGTGTTGATCTATCACATAAAATCCATTCACGTTTTCTGGTTGTAACATGAGAAAATGTAGAAAAATTTCAAGGGGTATGAATACTTTCTCTAGGCACTGTATACAGGCAGAACAGGAGATGACTTTGCTGGGAGCTGGAACTCTCTGCCCAGCACCAGCTACCTTTCCATCTACCCTTGCTCCCTCTGGCATTTGATATGGAGCCTTCCTCTTGCACAGGGCAGTTTTCAGCAAACAGCAGGCTGTAGTTTAAGGGCCACTGAACTATTTTCCAGTGTTCTCATAGCACCTAAAGCATTGTGCACCTTAGCATAGACAAATTATTATTTTTTGTGCCTCCTTATAATCAACTAGCAAACTATAGAGTCCTATCTAACCATAAGCAAAGCACAGATAGGGTATTAAGAGGAATTGTATTTTGAGTTGGCCCACCCTTTGCAGCTATAAGAGCTTCAACTCTTCTGGGAAGGCTGTCCACAAGGTTTAGGAGTGTGTCTATGGGAATGTTTGACCATTCTTCCAGAAGTGCATTTGTGAGGCCAGGCACTGATGTGGACAAGAAGGCCTGGCTCGCAGTTTCAGCTCTACTACATCCCAAAGGTGGTGTTTGGGGTTGAGGTCAGGACTCTGTGCAGGCCAGTCAAGTTCCTCCACCCTAAACTCGCTTATCCACATTATATTGGGCCACCCCTCCAAATCATTTGGTGAAGGGGGTATTATGATGTGGGTTTGTTTTTCAGGGGTTGGACTTGGCTATTAGACATGTGCAGACTGGAATATTTCGTTTCGTTTTTTCGTTTTCGTTTGGAAAATACATTTATTTAGTTACTCCCGAAAATCGTTTTGATTCATTTCGTTTTTCGTTGGGGAATAGCTTTCGTCCGAAAATCCAATAATACTTGGTTTCTGTCGAATGGTCAAAAGAATATTCGCCGGAACGTCGAATCTTTGTTGGTTTCTGTCTAATGGTCAAAAAATATTCGACGGAACGTCGAATCTTTACGCCGAATCGTACATTTCCATTCGAATATTCCGCCTACAAGAATTCTAATGTTGTATGACTAGTAATAATGTTGAATCTATTCTCTATAATGTCGAATCTATTTTCTCATAAATCGAAATCTTTTCTCTATAATGTCGAATCTTTTCTCTATGATGTCGAATCTTTTCCCTATAATGTCGAATCTCTCTATATCGAATTTTTACCGCAACGAAAACGAAAATAAAGCATTTTTTATGTCGGATCTTTCGGTTTTCGTTTCTTGCACTTTCGTTATCGTTTGTTAAAACGATAACGAAAAAAACACATTTTTTTGGACGAAAATGCATTCTGACGAAAACGAATCCACATGTCTATTGGCTATTTGGTTCCAGTGAAGGGAACTCTTAAGGCGTCAGCATACCAAGACATTGTGGACAATTTCACGCTCCCAACTTTGTGGGAACAGTTTGGGGATGGCCCCTTCCTGTTCCAACATGACTGCGCACCCGTCCACAAAGCAAGGTCCATAAAGACATGGCTGAGCGAGTTTGGGGTGGAGGAACTTGACTGGCCTGTGCAAAGTCCTGGACTTGACCTGATGGAACACCTTTTGGGATGAATTAGAGAGGAGATTGTGAGCCAGGCCTTCTCATCCAACATCCACGCCTGACCTCACAAATGCGCTTCTGGAAGAATGGTCAAACATTCCCATAGACACACTCCTAAACCTTGTGGACAGCCTTCCAAGAAGAGTTGAAGCTGTTATAGCTGCAAAGGGTGGGCCAACTCAATATTGAACCCTATAGACTAATAGCCGTATTCAGGTTAGACTTACGACGGCATATCAGTAGATACGCCGTCGTAAGTCCGAATGAGCGCCGTCGTATATTAAAGCGTATTTTGGAAACCAGATGCGCTTAAATTTGGCCAAGATACGACCAACTTAAGTCTCCTACGCCGTTGTATCTTATGTGCATATTTACGCTGGCCGCTAGGGGCGTGTACGTGGATTTACGCGTTGAATCTGTAAATGAGCAAGATATGCCGATTCACGAACGTACGTATGCCCGTCGCAGTAAGATACGCCGTTTACGTAAGACATACGCCGGTGTAAAGATAAACCACCAAAAAGATGGCGCAGCCCATGCAAGGTATGGACGACGGAACAGCCGTCGTATTTTACGTCGTTTGCACAAGCGTACGTGAATGGGGCTGGGTGTAGGTTACGTTCACGTCGAAAGCATTGAGTATTTGCAACGCGATTATGAGCATGAGCGCGCATGCGCCGTACGAACGGCCTTCATTTACATGGGGTCACGGTTAATTTAAATGTAGCCCGCCCACTACATGCCTACTTTGAATTAGGCGGGGTTATGCCGGCCCATTTGCGCTATGCCGACGTAAATTACGGAGCAAGTGCTTCGTGAATTTTACGTTGGCGTAGTGCAAATGAGCTGCGCTACGCCGGCTTAAACATACACCAAACTACGTGAATCTGGTTATAAGACTTGAAGGCCTATAAAGTTCATGTGCGTGTAAAGGCAGGCGCTCCAATACTTTATAAAAGTAAGGAAAGGGCCACATCCTGGCCCCCGGTTTGGAGGCCACTGGCCTAGAAAGTGGCTATTACTGATTTTTAACATTCAGCTCCCATCAACATTCAGCTGGTTTTTGGATTTAGCACCCAAATTTCATTAATGTTTGGTGAACTTGCCTTTAAACCAAACCCACGTATGTTCGGCTTATACCTAGTCTTGATTTAAGTACAGTTGGAATCCAAGTTTCCGAACAACACCATAAAAATGGATTCATGGATCTAACCACCCCAGAACCTATGGTGTAACTTGGGGATGAAAGGGTGAATAAAATAGAAATTAATATATTCAAATTGTCTCAGACAGATATCTCTACAACGTTCTTTTGATGATATTTATTATTTATAAAAAAGGACGGTGTTTTCACAGTAACCATTTTTTTTTATTCTCTACAATGTTCTTTATTGATATTTATATCTGTTGGGGACAATTTGAATATATTATTTTCTATTTTATTCACCTTTTCCTCTCCAATTTACACCATAAGTTCTGGAGTGCTTAGATCCATGAATCCATTTGTACGGTATTGTTTGGAACTTATGGATGGCTCCCTCTCAATAGATACACAACAAAATATGTTTCATGTTTTTGACCTGGTAGGATACTTCCTCTTTCTTTTTTTATGCTTACAGTTGCAATCTCCAGGATGGCATTGGTAAGTTCATTGATGCACTTACAGCAGGTACATTAATAACAAAGTAAAAAATGTCAATGGGTGAAACACATTTTGCTGCGTTATATCAACGTGTTGCGGGGGAATGGCGATCACTTTTGAAACCTCTATGGCTGGATAATCTTTCTACGCAAAAACAATCCTAGAATCAGAATTTGTTGACATGCAGTGCCATCTAGTGTACTGACGGGGTATTGCTTTTTGAAAATAAGGCTGAGTATACAGTGCCTTGAAAAAGTATTTATACCCCTTGAAATTTTCCACATTTTCTTATGTTGCAACCAAAAACTTAAATGTATTTTATTGGCATTTTATGTGATAGACCAACACAAAGTGGCACATAATTGTGAAGTTCAAGGAAAATGATAAATGGTTTCAGAATTTTTTACAAATAAATATGTGAAAAGTGTGGGGGGTGCATTTGTATGGCACCCCTCAAAGTCAATACTTTGTAGAACCCCCTTTCCCTGCAATTACAGCTGCAAGTCTTTTTTGGGGACGTCTCTACCAGCTTTGCACATCTAGAGAGGGACATTTTTGCCCATTCTTCTTTGCAAAACGTCTCGAGTTCTATCAGATTGGATGGAGAGCGTCTGTGAACAGCAATTTTCAAGTCTTGCCACAGATTCTCAATGTGATTTAGGTCTGGACTTTGACTGGGCCATTCTAACACATGAATATGCTTTGATCTAAACCAGGAGTCTCCAAATTTTCTAAACAAAGGGCCAATTTACTGTCATTAAGACTTTAGGGGGGGCCGAACTGTGACCATCGGGTGTAGAAAAAGTCCTGACATCCGTGGGGAGAAAAAAATGCCTTATTGTTTGATTCAGTGGAAGTAATTGTGCCTCATCATTGGTGTCAGTGGGGGAAATTGTGTCCCATTCTTGGTGTCAGTGGGAAGAATTGTGCACCATCGTTGGTGTCAATGGGGCCAATTGTTTGTGTCATTGGGAGAAATTGGGCCCCATTGTTGCTTTAATTGGGAGGAATGGTGCCCTATTGGTCCCCATTGTTGGTCTCATTGGGAGGAATTGTGCCCCATTATTGGGTGTTATTGGGAGGAATTGGGCCCCATTATTGGGTGTCTTTGAGCCCCATTATTGGTCTCATAGGGAGGAATTGTGTCCCATTGTTGGGTGTCATTGGGCCCCATTGTTGGTCTCATTGGGAGGAATTGGTCCCCATTATTGGGTGTCATTGGGAGGAATTTGGCCCCATTATTGGTCTCATTGGGAGGAATTGGGCCCCATTATTGGTCTCATTGGGAGGAATTGGGCCCCATTAATGGGTGTCATTGGGCCCCATTATTGGTCTCATTGGGAGGAATTGTGCTCTTTCATTGGTCTCATTGGGGGGGGGGGATTATGCCCCAAGGGCCGGATAAAAGCAAGCAAAGGGCCACATCTGGCCCCCGGGCCATAGTTTGGAGACCGCTGATCTAAACCATTCCATTGTAGCCCTGGCTGTATGTTTAGGGTCGTTGTCCTGCTGGAAGGTGAACCTCCGCCCCAGTCTCCAGTCTTTTGCAGAATCTAACAGGTTTTCTTTTTTCAAATTCTTTATTTAGGATACAAAAGTCGGGCAACAAATCGCATGAAAATCTGAACAGCATAAATGTAGTCAGACAAGATAAGTGCATTGAGGACACAAAATATCAGTTTGTGGTGGCTACATTCGTTTTCTTTTCTTTGGTATTTTCCCCTCTGTTTTCACCTGGTGATCCGGCCAGTTACACACTTTGGGCCAGATCCACAAAGAAGTTACGCTGGCGTGTCTATTGATACGCCGCGTAACTTCTAGTTTGCTCCGGCGTATCTTTGTTTTGTATCCACAAAACAAGATACGCCTGAATGTGGGCTAGATCCGACTGACGTACGTCTTAGTACGCCGTCGGATCTAAGGGGCATATTTACGCTGGCCGCTAGGTGGCGCTTCCGTTGATTTCCGCGTAGAGTATGCAAATTAGCTAGATACGCTGATTCTCAGAACGTACGTCTGGCCGGCGCATTTTTTTACGTCGTTTACGTAAGGCTTTTTTTGGCGTAACGTTACCCCTGGGTCTATGAGGCGTACGCAATGTTAAGTATGGACGTCGGGCCAGCGTAAAATTTTCCGTTGTTTACGTCGTTTGCGTAAAACGTTTGCGAATAGGGCTTTGCGTAAATTACGTTCACGTCGAAAGTATTGACTATTTGCGACGTGATTTCGAGCATGTGCACTGGGATACCCCCACGGACGGCGCATGCGCCGTTAAAAAAAAAAAAACGTAATTTACGTGGGGTCAAGTAGAATTAAAGCGGGAGTTCACCCAATTATATATTTTTTTCTCTTTTCCCCTTAGATTCCTGCTCGTTCGGTCTAGGGGAATCGGCTAGTTGTTTTAAAATATGATCCGTACTTACCGTTTTCGAGATGCATCTTCTCCGTCGCTTCCGGGTATGGGTCTTCGGGAGCGGACGTTCCTTCTTGATTGACAGTCTTCCGAGAGGCTTGCGACGGTCGCATCCATCGCGTCACTCGTAGCCGAAAAAAGCCGAACGTCGGTGCGGCTCTATACTGCGCCTGCGCACCGACGTTCGGCTTCTTTCGGAAAATCGTGACGCGATGGATGCGACCGTCGGAAGCCTCTCGGAAGACTGTCAATCAAAATAGGAACGCCCAGTCCCGCAGCCCATACCCGGAAGCGACGGAGAAGATGCATCTCGTAAACGGGTAAGTACGGATCATATTTTAAAACAACTAGCCGATTCCCCTAGACAAAACGAGCAGGAATCTAAGGGGAAAAAGGTTCATGTGCGGGTGAACCTCCGCTTTAACATAAAACACGCCTACATCTTATCCATTTGAATTGCGCGCCCTTACGCCGACACAGTTCCGCTACGCCGCCGTAACTTACGGCGCAAATTCTTTCAGGATACGGAAACTACGCTGTAAGTTACGGTGGCGTAGTGTATCTTAGATACGCTACGCCTGCCTAAAGATAGGCAGATCTTTGTGGATCTGGCCCTATAACTTTTGTGCAAACCGATTAATATACATTTATTGGGATTTTTTATAACATGTAGCAGAATACACATTGGCCTAAATTGATGAAGAAATTTGATTTTGAAAAAAATGTATTGGATATGTTTTATAGCAAAAATAAAAAAAATTGATATTTTTTTTTTAAATTGTCGGCCTTTTTTTGTTTATAGTAAAAAATAAAAAACGTAGAGGTGTTCGAATACGACCAAAAGAAAGCTCTATTTGTTGGGGGAAAAAAGGACATTAATTTTTGTTGGGTACTTGACCACGCAATTGTCAGTTAAAGTAATGCAGTGCCGTATCACATGAGGGGGGGGTTAAACCTTCCAGAGGGCAAGTGGTTAAAGTGAATCTTTTCCAAAAAAAAAAAATTGTTATACAAATACTGTGTGACATAAAAAATCGCCATCGATCGCCATTTTATTCCCTAAGGTCTCTGCTAAAATATATATATATATATAATGTTTGGGGGTTATAAGTAATTTTCTTAAAAAAAATAAAAAATACTGATTTAAACTTGCCAGAAAAGGCCTGGACTTCAACTGGTTAAAATAAAATATAATATTTACATACTGAATAGAGTTCCATCACATAATGTACTAGGCTATTATGATATGATTAGAGTTTGTATATTGCATTATGTGAATGATTAATGCCGTCCATCGGAGTGTGTGACCTGCATGTGATATACGGGTGCTGAGTACAGGGAATAGGAAAAGATGCTCATAATGTACTCCGTAAAGTGCCAGTGTGCAGAATGGCAGAACGCTCTTCTTGCTGGCATTGCATATTCTCATATAGCTGAAAATTAACGTGGTTATAAAGACAACATTTTTATTTATTTTTTTACCTTAACCACTTGACCACTTAAGACCCGGACCAAAATGCAGGTAAAGGACCTGGCCAGTTTTTGCGATTCGGCACTGCGTCGCTTTAACTGACAATTGCGCGGTCGTGTGACATGGCTCCCAAACAAAATTGACGTCCTTTTTCCCCCACAAATAGAGCTTTCTTTTGGTGGTATTTGATGACCTCTGCGGTTTTTATTTTTTGCGCTATAAACAAAAATAGAGCGACAGTTTCGAAAAAAATGCAATATTTTTTCATTTTTGCTATAATAAATATCCCCCAAAAATATATAAAAAAACTTTTTTTTCCCCCTCAATTTAGGCCGATACGTATTCTTCTATTTTTGGTTAAAAAAAAATTGCAATAAGCGTTTATCGATTTGGTTTGCGCAAAATGAATAGCGTTTACAAAATAGGGGATAGTTTTATTGCATTTTTATTAATATTTTTTTTTTTACTACTAAAGGCGGCGATCAGCGATTTTTTTTTTTCGTGACTGCGACATTATGGCGGACACATCGGACAATTTTCACACATTTTTGGGACAATTGTCATTTTCACAGCAAATAATTCTATATAAATGCACTGATTACTGTGAAAATGACAATTGCAGTTTGGGAGTTAACCACTAGGGGGCGCTGTAGGGGTTAAGTGTGACCTCATATGTGTTTCTAACTGTAGGGGGGCGGGGCTGGACGTGTGACGTCATTGATTGTGTTTCCCTATATCAGGGAACAGACGATCAATGACAGCGCCACAGTGAAGAACGGGGAAGCTGTGTTTACACACAGCTCTCCCTGTTCTTCAGCTCCGGGGCACGATCGCGGGACTCCAGCGGCGATCGGGTCCGCGGTCACAGAGCTTCGGACCGGGTCGCGGGCGCGCGCCCGCGACCCACGGCTGGGCACTTGAAGAGGACGTACAGGTACGTGCTCGTGCCCAGCCATGCCATTCTGCCGACATAAATGTGCAGGAGGCGGTCCTTAAGTGATAAACCCCCATTAAAGGGGTTGTAAAGGAATTTTTTTTTCATAATAAGCATCCTTTACCTGCAGACATTCCTCTTTTCACTTCCTCATTTGTTTCAGAAGTTGCTCTATTTCTTCTCTGTTCTGTTCACTTCCTGCTTGTCTGATTTTACTGACCACCGTGAAGGGAGGCTTTACTGCGGTGGTCAGTGATGTGCTCGCCCCCTCCTGGGAACTACATCTGTGCGGCAGGACGCTCTCTACATGTTAGAGACTTCAAGGAGGTGTGAATTACTGGGCGTGCCGCAATGCATACTGGGAAATGTAGTTCTTACATGAACGAGCGTCGCAAACCGGGAAGTGAATGAGAGAACAGAAACTAGAGCGCCGGAGGTGATATAGATGAAGGAATTTAATAGGTATTTACTTGTTTTATAACAGAATCATTACACTATTCTGTCTGTCTACCTTGCAGACATTCATTTTAGGCAAAACATTTTTTTCCTTTACAACTCCTTTAATAACCAGACCAATTTTCAGCTTTCGGTGCTCTCACATTTTGAATGACAATTGCTTAGTCATACAACACTGTACCTATATGAAAATTTCGTCCTTTTTTTCTCACAAACATAGCTTTCTTTTGGTGGTATTTAATCACTGTTGGGTTTTTTATTTTTTGCACTATAAGAGAAAAAAAGACTGAAAATTATGTAAAAAAGTGAATTTTTCCCGTTTCTGTTATTAAATTTAGCAAATTAGTTTATTTTTTCTTCATAAATTTTGGCCAAAATGTATACTGCTACATATCTTGGGTAAAAATAAGTACAACTTGGTGTATATTATTTGGTCTTTGTGAAAGTTATGGGGCCAGATTCACGTAGCGCAGCGGATCTATAGATCCGCTCGTTCTACGTGAATTAAGTGTTCCCGCGCCGATTTAAATGCGCATGCGCCGTCCGGGGAATTTCCCGGCGTGCATTGCTCCCACTGACGTCGCTAGGACGTCAGTGGTTGCGACGCTTACGTAAACGACGTCCATCCGTATTCTAGAACGACTTACGCAAACGACGTTAAAAAATTTAAATTCGACGCGGGAACGTCGGCTATACTTAACATTGGCTGCGCCTGATGAAAGCAGGGGTAAGTATACGACGGGTACGCCGCTACGGAAACGTCGTAAGAAGACTGCGTCGGGTCCGCGTACGTTCGTGAATTTGCGTATCTCGCTGATTTACATATTATTTATCGTAAATCAGCGGGAACGCCCCCGGCGCCATTTTTAAATCGAAAAAAAGATCCGACAGTGTAACATAGTAACATAGTTACATAGTTAGTCAGGTTGAAAAAAGACACAAGTCCATCCAGTTCAACCTCAAAAAAAAATAAACAAACAAAATAAAAAACACAATACAATCCCATACACCCAACTCCATACCCACAGTTGATCCAGAGGAAGGCAAAAAACCCCAGCAGAGCATGATCCAATTTGCTACAGCAGGGGAAAAAATTCCCTCCTGATCCCCCGAGAGGCAATCGGATTTACCCTGGATCAACTTTACCTACAAATCTTAGTACTCTGTTATATTCTGTACATTTAGGAAAGAATCCAGGCCTTTCTTAAAGCAATCTACTGAGCTGGCCAGAACCACCTCTGGAGGGAGTCTGTTCCACATTTTCACAGCTCTTACTGTGAAAAAACCTTTCCGTATTTGGAGGTGAAATCTCTTTTCCTCTAGACGTAAAGAGTGCCCCCTTGTCCTCAGTGTTGACCGTAAAGTGAATAACTCAACACCAAGTACACTGTATGGACCTCTTATATATTTGTACATGTTGATCATATCCCCCCTAATTCTCCTCTTCTCAAGAGTGAATAAATTTAGTTCTTCTAATCTTTCCTCATAGCTGAGCTCCTCCATGCCTCTTATCAGTTTGGTTGCTCTTCTCTGCACTTTCTCCAGTTCTCCGATATCCTTTTTGAGAACTGGTGCCCAAAACTGAACTGCATATTCCAGATGAGGTCTTACTAATGATTTGTACAGGGGCAAAATTATATCTCTGTCTCTGGAGTCCATACCTCTCTTAATACAAGAAAGGACTTTGCTCGCTTTGGAAACCGCAGCTTGGCATTGCATGCCATTATTGAGCTTATGATCAACTAAAACCCCCAGATCCTTCTCCACTACAGACCCCCCCAGTTGTACTCCCCCTAGTATGTATGATGCATGCATATTCTTAGCCCCCAAGTGCATAACTTTACATTTATCAACATTAAACCTCATCTGCCACTCAGTCGCCCAATTAGACAGAGCATTGAGGTCGGCTTGTAAATTGGAGACATCCTGTAAGGACGTTATTCCACTGCATAGCTTGGTGTCATCTGCAAAGACAGAAATGTTACTTTTGATCTCAGACCCAATATCATTTATAAATATATTGAAAAGTAAGGGTCCCAGCACTGAACCTTGGGGTACACCACTGATAACCTTGGACCATTCAGAGTAAGAATCATTAACCACGACTCTCTGAATTCTGTCTTTCAGCCAGTTTTCTATCCATTTACAAACTGATATATCCAATCCTGTAGACCTTACCTTACACATGAGCCGTGTGTGCGGAACTGTATCGAACGCTTTTGCAAAATCCAAATATATCACGTCCACAGCCACGCCTCTGTCCAGGGTTTTACTTACCTCTTCATAAAAGGAAATCAGGTTTGTCTGACAACTTCTGTCTTTCATGAATCCATGTTGTCTGCTGCTTAAATAGTTTTTTTCCTGCAAGAACTCATCCATATGGTCTTTTATTAAACGTTCCAGTTTTTTCCCAACTATAGAAGTTAGACTAACAGGTCTATAGTTACTTGGTAAAGACTTTGTTCCCTTTTTAAATATAGGCACCACATTGGCTCTGCGCCAATCCAGTGGTACTATTCCTGTCTTTAATGAGTCCCTAAATATTAGATACAGTGGCTTTGAAATGACAGAGCTCAACTCACCTAGGATCCGTGGGTGGATGCCATCAGGTCCAGGTGCTTTATCCACCTTTATTCTGTCTAAATATTTCTGGACCATATCACTTTTGAGCCATTGTGGATTTGGGGCTGTGTCACTCCCACCCCCATTTTGGACATGAGCCCCTCCCCCATGCTCCATTGTATACACAGAGCTGAAGAAAGCATTTAATAAATTTGCCTTCTTTTTGTCCCCAGTCACCCACTCTAGATTATTTTGTAAGGGGCCTACATGCTCAGACTTCACCTTTTTACTATTAATATATTTAAATAATTTTTTGGGGTTTGTCCTACTATCTTTTGCAATCTGTCGTTCGTTTTGAATTTTTGCATCCTTGATTTCCTTTTTACATATCCTGTTATATTCTTTGTAACATTTAAACAACACTAGTGTTCCTTCATTTTTATATTTTTTAAAAGCTACTTTCTTATTGTTTATAGGTTTTATTTTTAGCCTTTTAAACTTATTGCCCATGGGAACATACTTTGCAGTGAGGTTCCACACAGTCTTTTTGAAAAATTCCCATTTCTGTTCTGTGTTCATCTGTGCCAATAGTCCCTCCCAGTCCAAGTCCTGGAGAGCAGCCCTCATCCTTGGAAAATTTGCTCTCTTAAAATTTAGTGTTTTAATATTTCCTGTATGTATTTCCTGCTTATAGTTAACATTAAATGAAATCATGTTATGATCACTGCTACCCAGGTGTTCCATTATCTGAACATTAGTAATAAGCTCTGCATGGTTTGAGATTATCAGGTCCAACAGAGCATCATTCCTAGTTGGGGCCTCAATAAACTGCACCATAAAATTGTCCTGCAATAGGTTTTTAAATTTTTGTCCTTTAACTGTCCCAGAAGTGCCATTAATCCAGTCAATTTCTGGGTAGTTAAAATCCCCCATTATTATCACCGTCCCAGCCCTTGCAGCCCTTTCCATCTGTGCAAGGAGCTGAGTCTCCACCTCCTCATTAACATTGGGTGGTTTATAACAAACTCCAATGATTAATTTTGAACTACGCACATCTGTATGCAGTTCCACCCATAATGCTTCAGCCTCACCACACTCTCCATCAACCAGGTTCTCTTTCACGCTTGCTTTGAGGTCACTTCTCACATAGAGACAGACCCCTCCACCTTTCCTTTTTACCCTGTCTTTCCGAAAGAGAGCATAGCCAGGAATATTAATAGCCCAGTCATGTGAGGATTGAAGCCAAGTTTCAGCAATACCGATTACATCATAGCTCTCCTCATGCACCAGAGCTTCCAACTCACCTGTTTTGCTTGGCAGACTTCTGGCATTGGTGAACAAACACTTAAATGTATTGTTACATTTTTCTCTAGTGTTTTTCATATAATTTATAGTAGTACAAATGGCACTATTATTTCCAATGGCTGTTTGCAACATGGGAACTTTCTTGTCACCTGCCATGACCCTCCCCCCATCTATCCCCATTCCACTCTCCATTAATGTCTGACCCCTAGCTGACCTGTGTACCCGATGTAATTCTAGTTCACCCTCCCCCCTCAATCCTAGTTTAAATACTCCTCCAGCATTCCCATAAACCTCTCCCCCAGCACAGCAGACCCCCTTCCATTCAAGTGCAAACCGTCCTTAGCATATAGGTTGTACCCCAATGAAAAGTCATCCCAGTGCTCTAGAAACCCAAATCCCTCCTTCCTACACCAGGTCTTTAGCCATGCATTCAGCTCTCTAATCTCCCCCTGCCTTTCCTGTGTTGCGCATGGCACAGGCAATATTTCAGAGAATATCACCTTGGAGGTACTTCCCTTCATCTTGCAGCCTAGTTCTTTAAATTGATTCTTAAGGAGCCTCCACCTTCCATGTATACTGTCATTGGTTCCAACGTGGGCCAAGACAGCTGGGTCATGCCCAGCCCCTCCCAGTAATTTATCCACCCGGTCCACCACATGCCGAACCCTGGCACCAGGGAGACAGCAAACCATTCGGTTGAAGCGATCCTGGCGACAAATTATTCTATCAGTCCTTCTGATTATAGAATCCCCTATTACCACCAACTGTCTAGGCCTACCTGCACTCCCCTCCCCACCTCTACTAGATGGGTTGCTCTCCCGGCTGTTAGGGGTAGCAGTAACATCTAGGGCTGCCACCTCTGTGTTTGCCACCTCCACATCATCACCCAAATTGGCAAATTTGTTTTGATGCACAAATACAGGACTGGCCTTCCCTTTCTGCACACCCCTTCCACTCCCTCTAGCTACATTAACCCATCTCCCTATCTGATAATCCTGACTTGCCCCTCCACCCTCCACATCAACCTTACTGACCACCTGCTCAGCGAGCAGAGAACCCCTTTCAAGGTTGTCATTTCTACCCAGTGTTGCAACTTGCTCCTCCAGATCTCTAATACGAGCTTCCAGAAGGGCAACCTGCTCACATCTGTCACAGCGGTATCCATCTTGGAGCTGTTGCACCAATTTTGCATACATGTGACACACTGTGCACTGAGCAAACCCTTCAACCTTGCTAGCACTCATTTCCCAGTTACAATACAATTACTTGTAGGAAGTTTAAGAAGTTACTTACAGTTTTAGAAGACTCCTGTCTTAACTCTTGTTTTAAACTCCTGTTTTTTAACTCATCACTTGTATTCAAAAATCCCACTTCTGATCAGAAATTCCACAGATCTACTCTTAGCAAGGAGCCAGCTCTTATGAAGTTTTTACAGACACTTATATACTCACCTGTTACCAATTAAACACTCCCCTTAATTAGCAGAAAGAAAAAAAAGAAAGCTGTTTAAAAAGTGTCAGAGAAATGAGACAAACAATTCAACACTTTCAAGCACAAACAGTTAAAAGCAGCTAACAGCAAATCCTGGTTTTTAACTCATCACTTGTATTCAAAAATCCCACTTCTGATCAGAAATTCCACAGATCTACTCTTAGCAAGGAGCACCTGTCAGATCTAAGCCCTATCTATGCGTATCTGATTCTATGAATCGGGCGCATTGATAGGACCAGTTTACGTCAGAGATACGATGGTGTATCTGTAGATGCACCGTCGTATCTCTTTGTGAATCTGGCCCATAGAGTCCACAAGCTATGGTGCCAATATCTGAAAATTGATCACACCTGAAGTACTGACGGCCTATCTAATTTCTTGAGACCCTAACATGCCAGAAAAGTACAAATACCCCCCAAATGACCCCCTTTTGGAAAGAAGACATTCCAGGGTATTTAGAAAGAGTCATGGTGAGTTTTTTGAAGTTGTCATTTTTTTCCCACAATTCTTTGTAAAATCAAGATTTTTTTTTCTTTTATTTTTTTTTTCCACACAATTGTCATATTAGCAGGTTATTTCTCACACACAGCATATGCATACCACAAATTACACCCCAAAACATATTCTGCTATTCCTCCCGAGTATGGCGATACCACATGTGTGAGACTTTTACACAGCGTGGCCACATACAGAGGCCCAACATGCAGGGAGCACCATCAGGCGATCCTGGAGCACCCAGGCCAATTCTGACATTCCTCTCCTACATGGAAACATCATAATTTATTTGCTAGAAAATTACATAGAACCCCAAAACATTATATATGTTTTGTTTTTTAGAAAACACCTTAGAGAATACAGTTGCGGTCGTTGCAACTTTTTATTTCGCACTGTATTTGCGCAGCAATTTTTCTAACGCGTTTTTTTACGGGGAAAAAAAAACAAAACAATAAGGTTAGCCCAATGTTTTTGCATAATGTGAAAGATGAAGTTACGCCGAGTAAATAGATACCTAAAATGTCACCCTTCAAAATTGCACGCGCTCGTGGAATGGCGCCAAACTTCGCTACTTTAAAATCTCCATAGGCGACGATTTAAATATTTTTACTGGTTACTAGTGTTGAGCAGAATATGCCATATTCGATTTCGCGATATATCTCGAATATATATTCGAATATTCGAGATATATTCGCTAAATTCGAATATTCGTGATATTTTATCGAAAGTAAATGATTGCGATTTTTCGCTATTGCGAATGCGAAAATAATTGCGATTTTTTGATAACTGCGGTAGGAGCACTCTGGCTCAGAATATTCGTGATATTTTATCGAAATATCGCAACATGCGAATGCGATATTTATTGCGCAATTTCGAGAAATGCTGGAGGAGCGCTCTGATTGGCTCAGAATATTCGTGATATTTTATCGAAATATCGCAACATGCGAATGCGATATTTATTGCGCAATTTCGAGAAATGCTGGAGGAGCGCTCTGATTGGCTCAGAATATTCGTGATATTTTATCGAAATATCGCAACATGCGAATGCGATATTTATTGCGCAATTTCGAGAAATGCTGTAGGAGCACTCTGATTGGCTCAGAATATTCGTGATATTTTACAATACAAAATAATTGCGAATATTCGGCAAATGCGGAAGGAGCACTCTGATTGGCTCAGAATATTCTTGATATTTTACAATAGAAAATAAAAAGTGTTTTGCATTGGTGGTGATTCTTTACTCTATCCATCTGTCACAGCCGTTTGTCAATCAAACACCTTGAAGATTGAACACGTTCATGCTGCATGCTTTGGACTTTTTTTCACTTCACATATCAAAGACATTTTTATGAAAGATTATTTTTCTATTATTGGGACTATATTTCTTTATATATTTGTTTCACTGTGTATTTCACAAGTTATTTGCGCTTGCTTATTTTATAATTTGCCCACATGTCTTGTCACTAGACATATTTTTTATTCTTGTAGAGCGACTCCATTTTCTGTCTTGTATTAATTTATGTTGTATAACATTTTTGAGTTGCTGCTGTATTCTCCCCTTTTTTAAGGTATGCGCAATTTTTTCCTTCTTACAAAAAATAATAATATCAAACATACAAATATTCATAACAGAAACATACACAAAGCCCCCCCCCTTTTGCATCAGAGACAATCAGAGTTCTCCTACCACAGTTATCGAAAATTCGCAATCATTTTCGCATTCGCAATAGCGAAAAATCGCAATTTTTTTTTTTTCAATTTGGCAACATAATAGGATCGCCTCAGCTTAGCTACTCGGCCCAGGGTCTCTAATCATACCAGCAATGCTTTTAGACGTCGATAGGATGTGATCTGTTTTAAAAATCAAATTGAAAAAATGCGAATATTCGGAATTGCGAATATTCACCGCGAAATTCGAAATATAGCGCGATTTCTCGAATATGCTATATTCGAGTCGAATATTCGCAATGCGAATATTCGTGAGCAACACTACTGGTTACATGTTTTGAGTAACAGAGGAGGTCTAGGGCCAAAATTATTGCTCTCACTGTAATGTTCACAGAGATACCTCACATGTGTGGTTTGAACATCGTTTTCATATGTGGGCGGGACTTATGCGTTCGCTTCTGCATGCAAGCTCACGGGGACAGGGGCGCTTTAAAAATATAGAGTTAAGCAACTGCCCTGTAGCCGTACTTTGGCTATGGGCCGGTTGCAAAGTAGTTAAAGAGGAGTTCCACCCAAATTTGGAACTTCCGCTTATCCCACTCCTCACCCCCTTACATGCCACATTTGGCATGTCATTTTTTTGGGGGGAGTGGGGGCTTCAGGAGGAGTGGGACTTCCTGTCCCACTTCCTCCTTCCGGGTAGACGATTAAGCCTAATCGCCTAGGCGATTAAGCTTAATCACCTACAGGAAGGGGCTGCTGTAGGCGATCGCCCAGGACACGTGACAGGTCCTCTGCGATCGCCTGTCCAATCAGACGGCGCCGCGCGCGCATGCGCAGTGCCGCTCGCGCACGCGCAGTGCCGCTCGCGCACGCGCAGTGGGTGCCCGGCCGTGAAGCCGAAAGCTGTCACGGCCGGGTGCCCACACTGAGCATGAAGACGCCGGCCGGCGAGGGGGGGCGAGGAGTGGAGCCCCGTCCGGCGCGTCGCTGGAGCCGTGGAGCAGGTAAGTGTCGGTTTATTAAAAGCCAGCAGCTACACTTTTTGTAGCTGCTGACTTTTAATAAACTTACAAAATGGGTGGAAAACCCCTTTAATGCATTTTCTGCTTTAAGGAAAAAAAATAGCAAAAGTTGCTCCCCCAGCCCTTCCTGAACACTGAGCCTGATCTCGATCCAGAGCTATGCACGTCTACAGCACCTCTCACAGGAGCCATGGGCTCCTGCTTCTGCCAGTCATATCCTGTGAGGGGGAGACAAGGTGCGGGGCTGGGCCTGGCTGCGCTCTGTGTCTATGGACACACACAGCCCGGCTCAGCCTCGAGCCCGCTCAAGTGATTCCATAGCAAGAAGCTTACTTAAAGCGGATGTGCCACTAAAAAAATATATTAAAAGCCAGCAGCTACAAATACTGCAGCTGCTGACTTTTAATATAAGGACACTTACCTGTCCTGGAGTCCAGCGCCGATCGCAGCAGATGACGAGCGATCGCTCGTCACCCTGCTGCTCCCCCCTCCATCCACGGTGAGGGAACCAGGAAGTGAAGCGCTCCGGCTTCACTGCCCGGTTCCCTACGGCGCATGCGCGAGTCGCGCTGCGCCCGCCGATTGGCTCCCGCTGTGTGCTGGGAGCCGAGTCTTCCCAGCATACAACGGGGGACGGACGGGAAGCAAGGAAAAAACCCGTCTTTTGCCCGTATCGTAGGGCCGGAAGTGGGTGCAGATACCTGTCTGTAGACAGGTATCTGCACCCCCCTCCCCCTGAAAGGTGTCAAATGTGTCACCGGAGGGGGGTAGGGTGCCGATCAGCGCGACTTCACTTTAGAGTGGAGATCCGCTTTAAGTACCCTCGGGTGCAAGCCATCTGGTTCCGGTGATTTATTAACCACATGCCGACCGCCACACGCAGATATAGGTCGGCAGAATTTAACGGGCAGGCAAAAGGATGTATATATACGTCCCCTTTAAGAAGCGGCATTGTTGACGCCTGCCGCAAGCTCCGTGACTCCGACCGCGGGTCCCACAGACTCGATGTCCGCGGGCATGCCTGCAATCGTGTCACAGTGAGGAAGATGGGGGAGACGCTCTTCTTAGTGACAGGACAGTGTACACAGCTCCCTGTAATTGGGAGCAGTGATCAGTGTCGTGTCGCACACAGCCCATCCCACCTACAGTTAGAACATATCCCTAGGCACACTTAACCCCTTCAGCTCCACCCCTTCACTGCCAGTGTCATTTTCACAGCGACCAGTGCACTTTTATAGCACTAATCGCTGTAAAAAGGACAATGGTGTCAAAAAAGTGTCAAGAGTGTCTCATGTGTCCGCCATAATGTCGCAGTCACGATAAAAATCGCTGATCGCCGCCATTACTAGTAAAAAAACATATATTTTTGGGGAATATTTATTAAAGCAAAAAGTTAAAAATATTGCATTGTTTTTCAAAATTGTCGCTCTATTGTTGTTTATAGCGCAAAAAATAAAAACCGCAGAGGTGATCAAATACCACCAAAAGAAAGCTCTAATTGTGGTAAAAAAAGGACGTCAATTTTGTTTGGGAACCACGTTGCACGACAATTGTCAGTTAAAGCGACGCAGTGCCAAATCGCAAAAAGTGGCCTGGTCTTTGACCAGCAAAATGGTCCGGGGCTTAAGTGGTTAATGTTAAAGGGGTTGTAAAGGTACAATTATTTTTTCCTAAATAGCTTCCTTTACCTTAGTGCAGTCCTCCTTCACTTACCTCATCCTTCCATTTTGCTTTTAAATGTCCTTATTTCTTCTGAGAAATCCTCACTTCCTGTTCTTCTGTCTGTAACTCCACACAGTAATGTGAGGCTTTCTCCCTGGTGTGGAGTGTCGTGCTCGCCCCCTCCCTTGGACTACAGGAGAGTCAGGACGCCCACTAACACACAGCTTCTTTCTCTATCTGCAATATAGAGAGCGTCCTGACTCTCCTGTTGTCCAAGGGAGGGGGCGAGCACAACACTTCACACCAGGGAGAAAGCCTTGCATTACTGTGTGTAGTTACAGACAGAAGAACAGGAAGTGAGGATTTCTCAGAAGAAATAAGGACATTTAGAAGCAAAATGGAAGGATGAGGTAAGTGAAGGAGGACTGCACTGAGGTAAAGGAAGCTATTAAGGGAATTTTTTTTTTACCTTTACAACCCCTTTAAGTATTCCAAGTCTAATTTTAATTCTGTCCTCTGTTAACCATAAAGGTGCTTTTTGTGTCATGAGGATAAACACTGCAGTTTTGGTTACTGAAGCCCCCGATTTCCTTGTGAGGACTGAGGAGAAGAATAAATGCAATCCCTTTTTAACCAGATGTCCTTCCTCATTTTTTATGGGGCCAATATGGTCTGTTCTTTCTCTTTTACGGTTTACATACTTAAAGAATTTCTTGGGATTTTTTTTGCTCTCCTCTGATGTCTTTCGTGTTCTATCTTAGCCGCCCTAATTTAATATGCTCTTACAGCAAACCCATCTATCCTCTGTGTTCTTTGTTCCTAAGATTTAATCCTAGTTTATATCTTCTAGCATGGTTCATAGTTTAGGAAAGTTGGCTGTTTTGAAATTCAGTGGCCCAGATTCAAGAAGCAATTGCGCCCGTGTAACCATAAGTTACACGGCGCAATTGCTTACTTGCTCCGGTGTAACGAGTGCTCCAGATTCAGGAACCTCGTTACACCGGCTGCAGCCTAAAATCTGCGCGGCATAAGGCTCTTATGCCTCGCAGATTTTGGGCTGCATTCTTGCAGGGGCCGCTAGGGGGCGCTCCCATTGTGTATCAGCGTGTAGTATGCAAATTGCATACTACCACTGATTCACAAGCTTGCGCGGGCCCCGTGCAAGCCAGGTACGGAGTTTCCGTACGGCAACTTTAGCGCAAGGCTGCCCTTTCTAATAGCAGGGGCAGCCAATGCTAAAGTATAGCCGGCCTTCCCGCGCCGTGAAATTTGAATTTCACGGCGTTTGCGTAAGTGCTTTGTGAATGGCGCTGGACGCCATTCACGTTCACTTTGAAGCAAATGACGTCCTTGCGACGTCATTTGCCGCAATGCACGTCGGGAAAGTTTCCCGACGGAGCATGCGCTGTACGCTCGGCGCGGGAGCGCGCCTAATTTATATGATTCCCGCCCCCGGCGGGATCATTTAACTTGCGCGCGCTTACGCCAGGCAAATTTGCCGGCGCGCCCTCGCAGTTCACGGAGCTACTGCTTCGTGAATCGAGGGCAGCGCAAAATATTTGCGGGGGCGCAGGGCAAAATCGTTGCCCTGCTCCCCCGCAAATATAGCGCAAGCTATGCTGAATCTGGGCCAGTGTTTTTGTATTCCCCTTAGGTTTCCTATTTGTGTGATCTATACTGAAGCCAATTGACCTGTGATCACTCTTACCTAAATTGCCCCGTATTTCCACATCCATGATCAGGTCTGTACTGTTGGTAATCAGTAGATCCAGTAGCGCTTTATTTCTAGTTGTTGCGTCTACCATCTGAACCATGAAATTGTCCTGCAAGACATTTAGGAACTGGCGAGCCTTAGATTAATGCGTGGTTCTCTCCGCCCAGTTTATGTCTGGATAATTAAAATCCCCCCATTATGATAACTAGTGGCGGCTGGTGCTCAAAATTTTTTTGGGGGGGGGGGGGGGGGCCCAAAAGAAAAAAAAAAAAAACATTGCAGCCTCACTGTGCCCATCAAATGCAGCCACTGTGCCATCAATTGTCACCACTGTGCCATGCCATCAAACGCAGCCACTGTGCCCCTCAATTGTCGCCACTGTGCCAATTTTTGCCACTGTGCCCTTTGTCGCCACTATGCCCATTGATGCCACTGTGTACTTTGTCGCCTCTGTGCCTATTGTCGCCGCTGTGCCCTGTAAAATGCACTTACCTTACTCCTTCCACCTCCCTCGATGTCTTCTCCCGCCTTGGTGATGCTTCAGCCAATCAGGTTACCGATAACCAGAATCAGGGAACCTGATTGGCTGA
The DNA here is from genome assembly GCF_905171775.1 of Rana temporaria. Taxonomy (NCBI): domain Eukaryota; kingdom Metazoa; phylum Chordata; class Amphibia; order Anura; family Ranidae; genus Rana; species Rana temporaria. The sequence continues at coordinate 656,070,096 of NC_053489.1, read as the reverse complement.
GACGGCCGTCAGTCTTATCCCCCGTGCGTTCTGAGGATAAGACATCCGGGAGCCGAGGGCTGTACTCGGAAAGCCTATCAGAGCCGCTGGCTCGGATAGGCACTTCCGCACAGCCAACCAGCTGCTGTTATTTAGGTGGCCGGCGTTCAATTTCCAGCCATCTCTGAATAGACCAGCGGCAGCTGGCAACAATAACATACATTCATGCAATGCATGAATGTATGTTATTAGACTCAGTGGCGGGCGAGAGCCAGAGGGTCGGCGCGCCAGCGCCCTCTATGGACGAACCGCCACTGATGATAACACTTCCCATCCTTGCTGCTAATCCAAATTGTGATAGGTGGTCTGTCTCCCCCTCCTCCCTCAGGTTAGGGGCCTATAGCATACTCCCAGTATTATGTTCCCATTAGCTTCATCCCTTTGGAGCTCTACCCATAAGGATTCCACCTCCTCTCTAGCTCCCTTAGTGATGTCATTGTTCACATTCACTTGTACATTATTCTTGATATATAGGCATACTCCTCCCCCTTTTTTACTCTCTCTATCCCTGCAATAAAGGGAATACCCTTGAATGGTTGCCAGCCAATTATGAAAACTGATGAACCAGGTCTCTGAAATTCCCACAAGATCCAAATCCTCCTCGTACAACAGTATGTCTAGTTCACCCATCTTTCCTTTGGCTTGGAAAACTGGATGTGTGTATGCTCCTTAGCAGTTTTCCTGACAGGAAAACTGCGGTTTGAAAAATGAGAACTCTTTTTTCCCCGCCGCGAATCGCAGCCTTTTGTTTCCCACAGTTCTCCTATGGGAAACACTGCGAGGGAGCATACACACGGCCGGTTTTCCCGACCAAAGTTCTCCTGCCAGTTTTCCTGTCAGGAAAACCAGCCGTGTGTACATGGGAAAAGGGACCGAGCCGGTTCCCGGTTTTCCCGGCGATCTTTTGACCGTTAGGAAAACCGATTGTGTGAACTAGGCATTAGAATTGAGTCCCCTACCACCAGAATCTGTCTATCCTTTCCCTTCGCTTCCCCCCCTCTCACTGGAGGAGTTCTTCCCCCTGGCAGCTAGGAGAGTCCCACATGTCACTCAATGGAGCGTACCTATTGGGATGCTCCAGCCCTGGATTGGCCTCCCTGGCACTTCCCCCTCTACCCTTCCTGACTGTCACCCATCTACTCTTTCCTAGAGCCTGCACACTGCACATGATTGTTTTTATGAGAAAAAACGCATTAGGAGTGGTATAAAAGCAAAGTGCCAGGGTCAGCTTAGACTTTCCACTATACTTAACTGAAATTGTGGGTTTGACACAAAATGTAAATATAACCATGTAAAGGGAAAAGTTATACCCTATGGCTGTAAAGGTTTTCAGTCAAAACGCATCTGCTGATGTTCCTGATGGTGGAGCTCCCTAGTCAGTGATACTGAATCACGCCCGGTGTGATCCTGGAAAACACCTGCTGGTGATGCTAGAGCATAACAGCTGGTGATTCTAAAATGCACCTGCTTGTAATGCTGGAACACAACTGCCCATTGTGCTGGACCTCCGTGGTGATCAGGGCCAATCTGCCCTATAGGCTCACTATGCAAGCCGCTTAGGGCCCCCCAAATTACTAGAGGCCCCGTCTGGTTTGAAGTCATTTTCGGCCCTTCATCCGCTTCTCAACTCGCTGGCTGCATGGGAAAAGAGGTAAGAAGTCAGCACCCCCGCTTTTCACTTTAATGTAAGATGTCATTTCCGACAGCAGGACACCCCCTTTAATCTTTAATGTGACTTGTCCCCCCCCCCTTCTCAACTTTAGTGTGACATGTCATTTTCGGCAGCCCCCCCCCGCTTCTCAACTTTAATGTGGCTTGTCATTTTGCTTAGGGCCCCAGGGAGTTCAGGATCAGCACTGGTGGTGATGATCATGGAACAAACCTGCTGGTGATCCTGGAACACACCTGTTGGTGGATTCTGGAACATAACAGCTGGTGACGCTGGAACAAACCTGCTGGTGATCCTGGAACACACCTGTTGGTGGATTCTGGAACATAACAGCTGGTGACGCTGGAGCAAACCTGCTGTTGATCCTGAAAAACACCTGCTGATGATGCTGGAACAAACCTGCCGGTGGATCCTGGAACATAACAGCTGGTGATGCTGAAATGTACCTGCTTGTAATGCTGGAAAACAACTGTCAGCTGCGGTGGCTCAACGCGATTGGCACTGCGCTGACAAGCCATTCACCTCTGCAGCTAGGGGTTCGGTTCCCGGTCTCGGCTACATGTGAATTGAGTTTGGTGGTCTCAGCCCGGCTCCCGGTGGGTGTGCTATGCGAGGTAAGCCTGCGCTTAGTACGCCCACCCCCCTCCCACAAAAACCACCACACCTACACACGCACTCGAAATTGGGTTAACACACACGCACTTTGACCACGCCGTCTCTTAAAGAGAGGCAAAGGACTAACGGGGCTGGTTGAGCGGGCTAATCCTCTCACTCCCTTATAGGGAGTCCCTCTGCCCCGTTGGGCTTCAAAGCGGAGCAGGTAGGGCGGGCTGTGTGGGAGGACCCCCTCACACACCCGCCATTGCCACCCGGGGCATGGAGAAAGGTGGCAGATTGCCTCTGGGGGAGGCCTGCCTACTCCCAACTCCTGCAGTCTGGCTCCTCTCTCGAGTACACGCACAAAATACACTTTAAAAAAAAAAAAAAAAAAGGAAAACAACTGTCAATTGGGCTGGACCTCCGTGGTGATGATCATGGAACACACCTTCTGGTGATCCTGGAACACACCTGTTGGTGGATTCTGGAACATAACAGCTGGTGACGCTGGAACAAACCTGCTGGTGATCCTGAAAAACACCTGCTGATGATGCTGGAACATAACAGCTGGTGATGCTGAAATGTACCTGCTTGGAACACAACTGTCCACTGGGCTAGACCTCGGTGGTGATGATCATGGAACATCAGCTGCATGTTTTCAGTGACGGAAACTAAACAAAAATACAATTAGAATTAAGTCAATTGATGAAAACAATTTTGAAAATCAATTCCAATTTTCACCAGTATTAATTTTGTAGACAAAAATATTTCCATTGGCAAAATGACCACTGCTGCCCTGTGCACTCCCTCACTCTTATATACTTCCCCACTTGCAGGTCACCTACCCATCCTCAAAGTATAATACACCCTGTACTGTGCCGTCCCTCACCCACATTTACTTCCCCATCCCCACTTGCAGGTCACCTCCCCATCCCCGAAAATTATACTGCACACTCCCATAACATTTTTCTAAATCTACTCCCTCCCCTCTCATCACAGATTTCTGCTCCGCTAAGTCAGTCTGATCTCTAACATCATCATCAACCCTTTCCCTTTCCTTTGCAGTTCCACACATTACACTCATTCACACTATCTCTTTGGCTCTCTCTGCTGGTCTTTTCTAATTTGGCAACACAATCCCATACAATATATTAGGGCAAAATGACAAATGAGGAGGAAAGAGGGACATTTCTCCAAATCAGGGACAGTTGGGAGCTATGGTTTGGGGTAGAGCTGCATAATTAATTGATAAAACATTGTGGGCCAGATTCATGAAGAATTGCGGCGGCGTAACGTATCGTAGATACGTTACACCGCCGCAAGTTTTCATCGCAAGTGCCTGATTCACCAAGCACTTGCGTGAAAACTTACGCTGGCGGCCTCCGGCGTAAGCCCGCGTAATTCAAAGGGGCGTGTGCCATTTAAATTAGGCGCGCTCCCGCGCCGGACCTACTGCGCATGCTCTATTTTGAATTTCCCGCCGTGCTTTGCGCAAAGTGACGTAATTTTTTCGAACGGCGACGACGTGCGTAGCGTACTTTCGTATTCCCGGACGTTTTACGCAAGAAGAACATTTTTTCAAATTTCGACGCGGGAACGACGGCCATACTTTAAACAGCACATACGGGTTTCTCAGGCGTAAGCCGGCGTAGGTGGAAGTGGGTGTGAGCCATGCAAATCCGGCGTGACCCCATGCAAATGATGGGCCGAGCGCCAGAAAAGTACTTAAAACGAACAGAGCGTACACAGTGATCCGGCGTAGCATAGGCATTTGTTCCGACGTGGTTGTGAGCATGTGCACGGGGATGCGTCCATGGCCCAGCGCATGCTCACAACCACGTCGGAACAAATGCCTATGCTACGCCGGATCACTGTGTACGCCGTTAGCGTAACCTACGCCCAGGCAGACCCACGTCCAACGTAAATTACGCCGGCTTGTGTTCCCTGGTGCAGCCCTTTGCATGGATGCTGCTGAGTTACACCTCCTTTATGGGGCATAACTTTACGCCGGACATATGACTTTACGCGCACGTACGTTCGTGAATCGCTGTATCTCCCTCATATTTGCATATTTGAACAGAAAATCAATGGGAGCGCCAAATGCGTCCAGCGTAAATATGCGCCCACTCTACGCCGGCGTAGGCAAGATACGTCGGTGGGATGAAGCCTGTTTTTAGGCATATCTTAATTTGTGGGCCAGGCGCATAGATACGATGGCGCATATTTGCACTTACGTGGCTTATCTGGAGATACGTCGGCGCAAGTGCTTTGTGAATCCAGGCCATTGTAACTAACGAAAAAATTGGGCAGTCTGCCAAGTTTGTAACCGCATGAAACATTGTAACTAACTTCCTTCTTAGATAAAACTTCTGTGTGTAAATGCAGGAAATGTAACCACTTAACCACTTAAGACCCGGACCAAAATGCAGGTAAAGGACCCGGCCTGTTTTTGCGATTTGGCACTGCGTTGCTTTAACTAACAATTGCGCGTTCGTGCGACGTGGCTCCCAAACAAAATTGGCATCTTTTTTTCCCCACAAATAGAGCTTTCTTTTGGTGGTATTTGATCACCTCTGCGGTTTTTATTTTTTGCGCTATAAACAAAAATAGAGCGAAAATTTTGAAAAAAATGCAATATTTTTTCCTTTTTGCAATAAATATCCCCCAAAAATATATATAAAAAAACATTTTTTTCCCTCAGTTTAGGCCGATACGTATTCTTCTACCTATTTTTGGTAAAAAAATCGAACTAAGCGTTTATCGATTGGTTTGCACAAAATTTATAGTGTTTACAATATATAGGGGATAGTTTTATTGCATTTTTATTAATATTTTTTTACTTCTAATGGCGGCGATCAGCGATTTTTTTCGTGACCGTGACATTATGGGTGGACATATCGGACAATTTTGACACATTTCTGGGACAATTATCATTTTCACAGCAAAAAATGCTATAACAATGCATTGTTTACTGTGAAAATGACAATTGCAGTTTGGGAGTTAACCACTAGGGGGCGCTAAAGGGGTTAAGTGTGACCTCATCTGTGTTTCCAACTGTAGGGGGCGGGGCTGGACGTGTGACGTCATTGATCGTGTTTCCCTATATTGGGGAACACAGATCAATGACAGCACCACAGTGAAGAACGGTGAAGCCGTGTTTACACACACCTCTCCTCGTTCTTCAGCTCCGGGGACCGGTCGCGGGACTCCAGCGGGGATCGGGGCCGCGGTCACGGAGCTTCGGACCAGGTCGCGACCCACGGCTGGGCACTTAAAGAGGACGTATCTGTACCTGTACGTGCCCAGCCGTGCCATTCTGCCGACGTAAATGTGCAGGAGGCGGTCCTTAAGTGGTTAAAGTCCAAATATTTTTCTGACACTTGTTTCTTAAGTTGCTAGAAAATTACTTGGAACCCCCAAACATTATATATATTTTAGCAGAGACCTTAGGGAATAAAATAGCAATTGCTGCAATATTTCATGTCACACTGTATTTGCCCAGCAGTCTTTCAAATGCAATTTTTGGGGAAAAAATACACTTCAATTAATAAAAACGAAAAATGAAACGGTAAAGTTAGCCCAATTTTTTTTTGTTTTAATGTGAAAGATGATGTTACGTAGCGAGAATCGTGAGAGAATTGGGAATTTATCTTCTAAGCAAAAAAAATCGTGATTCTCATTTTGGCCAAAATTGTGCAGCTCTAGTTTGCCGTTCTGTGAGAGGGGAAGGTTGTGATCTTGTGTACCTGCAAAGCAAGAACATGGCTCTCGTCGCGCAATTGTCAGTTAACCACTCCCAGGCCGCCCACCCTCATTATACATCGGTACTTTGACGTTAAATCCCGGGGTTATGGCCGCAGCTAGCAGCCATAACCCTGGCGGTCCGCTTTAAGATACATGTGGTCTCCACCGCGGATTTGCCGCTAGATCACCTTAATCGGCGGCGGGAGAAGTGCTTCCCCCCGCTACGTCCCTGTTGTCTCCGCCGCTTACCGGAGCCGTCGGTAGAGGCGGAGACGATCCAATGCTGACCTCTGCTTGGCAGTAAGAGTGAGGGAATGATGGCCCCACTCGACTCAATGCCATTGGATGAAGGAAACAAGGCCAAACGTCACTTTCGCCCAACGGCCTTAATAAAGGGACACGCTTTTATAGGTAGATTCAGAAAGTGTTAGGCTGGCTTATCAGTAGATAAGCCGACCTAACTCAGAATCTACGCCGACTTATGTTTAAGTGTATGCTCAAACTGAGATACGCCTGAACATATCTAAGATAAGACGGCTTGCGCCGTCCTATCTTAGATTGCAATATTTCGGATGGCCGCTAGGTGGCGCTTCCATTGCGGTCGGCGTAGAATATGTAAATGATTTGATACGCCGATTCACGAACGTACGCCCGGCCGCCGCAGTACATTTACGCCGTTTCCGTAAGGCATTATCAGGCCTAAAGTTATTCCATCTATTAGGTGGAATAGCAATGTAAATGTATGGCCGCTGTTCCTGCCGCAAGATTCGAAATTTGTGTTTTGTAAGACCGCTGCGCAAATACAGTGTGACATAAAGCATTGAAACCACCATTTTATTCTCTAGAGCGGGGGTCTCAAACTGGCGGCCCTCCAGCTGTTGCAAAACTACAAGTCCCATGAGGCATTGCAAGGCTGGCAGTTACCAGCATGACTCCCACAGGCAGAGGCATGATGGGACTTGTAGTTCTGCAACAGCTGGAGGGCCGCTAGTTTGAGACCCCTGCAACGGTCTAGAGTGTCTGAAAAACAAAGTTTGGGGGTTCTAAGTAATTTTCTAGCAAAAAAAAAATCTGATTTTTAACTTGTAAACACCAAGTGTAAAAAATAGGCGCGGTCCAGTGATTAAAGTAACGCAGTGCCGTATCGCAAAAAATAGTCTGGTCATAAAGGGGGGTAAAAACCTTCCGGAAAGGCAAGTGGTTAACGTGCAACTGTGTGTTTTAACGCAAGTTACGCAACACAACAGATGTTAATGCAGCCTCCTGTTTTTACCTCCCCTATTGTGAAAGATCTCTTAGTTATACTTTAGCCCCTACACCAGTGGCGGCTGGTGCTCAAAATTTTTGGGGGGCGCAAACGAAAAAAAAAAATTTGCAGCCTCACTGTGCCCATCAAATGCAGCCACTGTGCCATCAATTGTCACCACTGTGCCATGCCATCAAACGCAGCCACTGTGCCATCAATTGTCACCACTGTGCCATGCCATTAAACGCAGCCACTGTGCCATCAATTGTCACCACTGTGCCATGCCATAAAACACAACCACTGTGCCATCAATTGTCACCACTGTGCCATGCCATTAAACACAGCCACTGTGCCTCTCAATTGTCACCACTGTGCCATGCCATCAAATGCAGTCACTGTGCCATGCCATCAAACGCAGTCACTGTGCCATGCCATCAAATGCAGTCACTGTGCCATGCCATCAAACGCAGTCACTGTGCCATGCCATCAAATGCAGTCACTGTGCCATGCCATCAAACGCAGTCACTGTGCCATGCCATCAAACGCAGTCACTGTGCCATGCCATCAAACGCAGCCACTTTTCCCCTCAATTGTCACCACTGTGCCAATTGTCCCCTCTGTGCCCTTTAATTGTCGCCACTGTGCCCATTGTTGCCACTGTGCATGTCACTGTGCCCTTTAATTGTCGCCACTGTGCCCTTTGTCACCACTGTACCCATTGTCGCCTCTGTGCCCTATAAAATACCCCGCTGCCCGGCACTTACCTTTCTCCTTCCACGTCCCTCGATGTCTTCTTCCGCCCTCGATGACGCTTCAGCCAATCAGGTTACCGATAACCAGAATTGGTGAACCTGATTGGCTGAGACGGCCGTCAGTCTTATCCAAGGAACGCACCTCCCGTACGTCCCGAGGATAAGCTTCCGCACAGCCAACCAGCTGCCATTATTCAGGTGGTCGGCGCTCACCGTCCGGCCATCTGAATAGTTGTGGCAGTGGCCGGCAACAATAACATAGAGTCATGCAATCATGAATCTGTTATTCAGTGGCGGTGCGAGAGCCAGAGGGGGCGGCGCTCCAGCGCCCTCTATAGACGCACCGTGCCCTACACCTTAATTCTAACCTTCACCTACCCCCCCATCAAACATGGACTTACCTTGTTGGAGCGATTACCGGAACGTTTCCTTCCCTTGTGAAATCTCAGCCCTGCAACCAACTGCTCCACTGGGGACAGTCTGTGCGTTTTTATTTATCATTATTTATTGCACGCGTTCTATTCCATGTTTTATTACATCAACAATATTTTATTTTAATGCAGCCGGGAATCACGGCGAGGTAACCGGTTTTATAGAGCATAATGTTCTCATCACAATCTGCGCTCATAAATGTTGTAATTATGCTGTAAATAATTAAGGACGCCCGTCACAGATTCAGCCCCGGCCTCGGCCTTCCGGATCATTGCCCCCTCCCCCCCCAGTACATCGGAGCGGGGGCGGGGCACTGGCAGATCTACTGTAACCAGCCAGATCTCTGACTCATCTCCCGCTGGAGAGGGACGGGGAACCCGAGCTCCATTCTCACTTCTGGCAGATTCCTGAGATGATGGCATGGAAATAATGGAGGAGACGGGAATCTGTTTACTACTCAACATGAGTTTTAAGGGACATCAGAATTGGAACTACTAAAAGCTAAAAAAAATCCTTAAAACTACTTAACCCCTTCAACCCTGGAAGATTTGGCTGCCCAATGACCGGGCCACTTTTTGCGATTCGGCACTGCGTTGCTTTAACCACTTAAGACCCGGACCATTATGCAGGTTAAGGACCTTACCCCTTTTTGCGATTCGGCACTGCGTCGCTTTAACTGACAATTGCGCGGACGTGCGACGTTGCACCCAAACAAAACCGACGTCATTTTTTCCCCACAAATAGAGCTTTCTTTTGGTGGTATTTGATCACATCTGCGGTTTTTATTTTTTGCGCTATAAACAAAAAAAATAGCGACAATTTAAAAAAAAAAAAAGCAATTTTTTGGACTTTTTGCTATAATAAATATCCCCCCCCAAAAAAAAAAAAAAAAATATATATATAAAAACTTTTTTTTTCTTAATTTAGGCCGATACGTATTCTTCTACTTATTCTTGATAAAAAAAAATCGCAATAAGCGCTTATTGATTGGTTTGCGCAAAAGTTATAGCGTCTACCAAATAGGGGATAATTTTATGGGATTTTTATTATTATTATTTTTTTTATTAGTAATGGCGGCGACCTGCGAATTTTATCGTGACTGCGGACTAGAGCTGCACGATAAATCGCGAGAATATCGCAATCTCCCCCCCTGCGCGATCTCCACGCGGGATGACCCGCGATTTTTACATGTCGGCGCCGGTTCCACTTAACCAGTGTGGAACGCAAATGGCGGATATCGGAACTGACGTCAGCGACCAGAACTGACGTCAGTTCAATGCGTGATGCGGCACGCCTCTGGGCATGGGTAGTACACAGAGACAGTCAGACAGTGTCTCACCTTTGTCTTGGCCGGGAATTTGTAACGAGGAGCACAGCACAGCAGTGAGTGCGCAGTCAGGTAGGGTAGTTACTGACGTACAAAACAGCCATGCTATCAGCTATCACTGCTGTGGTTTTTGATGCCCCTCGGCCTTCTGACTGTGTATTAAAGGTTCACATCTATTTTTTAATGCCGCTGCACCGCCTCAAAATGCATGTGCCTTGCTGCAGAACAGCCTATTCATTTGAGAATGAACTGCCTGCCACCCCTCACTAGCACCAAAGTGCATGGGCCTTTTTTTAATTTTATTTTTTAACCACTTAACGACCGCCACATGTATATGTACGTCCACAGAATGGCACGTACAGGCAGATGGGCGTACATGTACGTCCCCGCCTTTCCGCGGGTCGGGGGTCCGATCGGAACCCCCCCCCCCCCCCCGGTACATGCGGCAGTCGGAAATCGTCAGGGAGCGATCCGGGACGAGGGCGCGGCCATTCGTTTCTAGCCGCCCCCTCGCGATCGCTCCCCGGAGCTGAAGAACGGGGAGAGGCGTATGTAAACACGGCTTCCCCGTGCTTCACTGTGGCGGCGCATCGATCGTGTGATCCCTTTTATAGGGAGACACGATCGATGACGTCAGACCTACAGCCACACCCCCTACAGTTGTAAACACACACTAGGTGAAACGAAACTCCTTCAGCGCCCCCTTGTGGTTAACTCCCAAACTGCAACTGTCATTTTCACAATAAACAATGCAATTTAAATGCATTTTTTGCTGTGAAAATGACAATGGTCCCAAAAATGTGTCAAAATTGTCCGAAGTGTCCGCCATAATGTCGCAGTCACGTAAAAAATCGCGGATCGCCGCCATTAGTAGTAAAAAAAAAAGAATTAATAAAAATGCAATAAAACAATCCCCTATTTTGTAAACGCTATAAATTTTGCGCAAACCAACCGATAAACGCTTATTGTGATTTTTTTTACCAAACATATGTAGAAGAATACGTATCGGCCTAAACTGAGGAAAAAATATTTTTTTTTATATATTTTTGGGGGATATTTATTATAGAAAAAAGTAAAAAATATTGAATTTTTTTCAAAAATGTCGCTCTATTTTTGTTTATAGCGCAAAAAATAAAAAAACGCAGAGGTGATCAAATACCACCAAAAGAAAGCTCTATTTGTGGGAAAAAAAGGACGCCAATTTTGTTTGGGAGCCACGTCGCACGACCGCGCAATTGTCTGTTAAAGCGACGCAGTGCCGAATCGCAAAACCTGGCCTGGGCATTTAGCTGCATTTTGGTTCGGGGCTTAAGTGGTTAATGCTTCTGCACCAAAATTCATGGTGCTTTTGTTAGCATGCAATTTTATTTTTGTGATTGTTTTACATCTATATATATATATATTAGGGCTGTGGAAATTAACTATTAATTCCCCGATTAATTGTACATTTTTTTGATTGGTACTCACCTCTCCGCCGGCTTCCGGGCCTTCAGGGAGATTCCGTCGGAGATCCGGTGATTTCACGGCCACCCGCAGGGCTTGCCGTGTCCATCTGAAGGGCTCCTTTGCTGTGCCTTCATATCTGCATGCCGGCGGGACCTCGCTATCTGCCACACCCAAGGGCTGTTACACTTCCATCTATCACTTCCCTCTATCAACCTGGGATTCTACAACCATCCACTGGGAGTTGTGATAGTTCCCTTCATGGGACAACTACATGCCAACTGACTGATGTTAACCCCTCCTCATCTGGATTCAGCAGTGGCATCATTGTACACATTTTTATACCAGTATCATACTTAGCTAAGTGTTTTTATGACTGCTTTTGCTACCGTTTGGTATTACTCGCACCATTTTTACAGTTTATGTAGCTACATCGATTTTATCTCCAGTGCAATATTTATTTGGTTACTTGAAGACAATAAAAGTTGTAATGCTATTCCCATCGAGCGCTGCCTTTGTGTGTTTTTTGTATGCTGCTATCCATTTTCCCAGTGGTTGGTAGCTGCACTGAGAATCAGCCTGCAAGGAGATCAGCTAAAAGTAGTTGGATCTGTATGTGCGTTATAATTAATCGAAATTAGTTGATTAAAAAAATAAATGACTAATCAAACACAAAAATTTTAATCAGTAACAGCTCTAATATATATATAAAATCACAAAAATAAAAATGCATGCTAACAAAAGCACCATGCATTTTGGTGCAGCAGCATTAAAAAATAAAATTAAAAAAAGGCCCATGCACTTTGGTGCTATTGTACATTTTTCAAATATATATATATTTTTTGAGAATCGTGATCTTCATTCTAAGCAAAAGAATCGCTATTCTCATTTTTCCCAGAATCGTGCAGCTCTACTGCGGACACATCGGACACTTTTGACGCTATATTCGGAATATTGTCATTTATACAGCGATCAGTGCTATGAATAGCCACGGATTACTGTGTAAATGACACTGGCAGGGAAGGGGGTTAACCACTAGGGGGTGCGGAAGGGGTTAAGTGTATCCTATGGAGTGATTCTAATTGTGTGGGGGCTGGGCTAGCAGTGACATGACAGTGATCACTGCTCCCGATCACAGAGAGCAGACGATCAGTGTCCTGTCACAAGGCAGAACAGGGAAATGCGTTTTTTTTTTTTACAAAGGCATCTCCCCGTTCTGCCTCTCCGTGACCCGATCGCGGGACACCGGCGAACATCGAGTCTGCGTGTCCCGCGGGTAACGGAGCAAGCGGCGGGTGTGCGCCCACAATGCCGCGATTTAAAGGGGACGTACCTGTACGCCCATTTGCCCAACCGAGCCATTGTGCTGACGCATATTGTCGTGCGCTGGTCGACGTTTTAACCACTTAAAGCGGGGGTTCACCCTTAGAGGGCACTTTTCCCCCTTAGATTCCTGCTCGTTTTTACTAGGGGAATCGGCTATTTATTTTAAAATATGTGCAGTACTTACCCGTTTACGAGATGCATCCTCTCCGTCGCTTCCGGGTATGGGCTTCGGGAATGGGCGTTCCTTCTTGATTGACAGGCTTCCGAGAGGCTTCCGACGGTCGCATCCATCGCGTCACGATTTTCCGAAAGAAGCCAAACGTCGGTGCGCAGGCGCAGTATAGAGCCGCACCGACGTTCGGCTTCTTTCGGCTACGAGTGACGCGATGGATGAGACCGTCGGAAGCCTGTCAATCAAGAAGGAACGCCCGCTCCCGAAGACCCATACCCGGAAGCGACGGAAGAAGATGCAGCTCGAAAACGGGTAAGTACTGCTCATATTTTAATACAAATAGCCGATTCCCCTAGACCGAACGAGCAGGAAGCTAAGGGGAGAATTTTTTTTTTTTTACAAATGGGTGAACTCCCGCTTTAAGGACCGAGCCTCTTTTTCAGACTTGTTGTTTACAGGTTAAAATAATACTTAGAACCCCCAAACATTCTATATATTTTTTTCTAACACCCTAGAGAATAAAATGGCGGTCGTTGCAATACTTTCTGTCACATCGTATTTGCGCAACGGTCTTACAAGCGCACTTTTTTGGGGAAAAAATACACTTTTTTTCACAAAAAAATAAGACAACAGCAAAGTTAGCCCAAATCCTCCACAGAGACCACTTTTATCTTAAAAAAAAACCCCTTCCCGAAAATAGCTAGCTGCTGCCAGTGTTTAGGGTCAAAGTACCGACGTACAGATACAGCAATTTGCGTGAAGTGGTTAAACCTAAATATAAAAATATAAAAAAATTATAAATTGCAGCTTAAGGTAGAACTATAGGCAACTTTTTTTCAATTTTGGATATAGTAAGAGAGGGTAATAACTCCAGTTAGATTTTTTTTTTCCATCTGGGTCCCACTGGGGGAGATTTCCCCTCACTTCCTGTCCTATAGCAAAAACAGGAAGTGAGAGGAAATCCCTACAAATTATGGGAATCCCTTGGGGACCCCCCAGGTCCCCACTGGAAGATTTCCTCTCTAATACTTCACGGTAAACAGGACTAATAGAGAGGGGGAATCTTTCTAACGGGGGACAATAATAAAAATAAAGTTTTGCCTTTAGTTATACTTTAACAATTCTTAGATGTGGTGGATGCATTTGTTTTCTTTTTTTTAGGATGTTTTTTTCATTATTTTCACCTGGTGATCTGGACAGCAAGTCTGTTATTTTCCAACTTCTTTTAACCGACCAGGCTGCCTAAAAAAAGTAGCAGTTAAAGGGGTCCCTGCCCCCTCACTCTCTCTCCCCTCTGCCCCTCTCTGTTTCTCTCTCTCTCTCCCCCCCTTCCTCTCTCTGTCTTCCTGCCTCTCCCTCCTTCTCCCCTCTCTCCTTCTCTTTCCCCCCTCTCTCTCCTTCTCTCTCTTTCCCTCCCTCTCTCCCCCTCTCTCTCCTTCTCTTTCTTTCTCTCTCTCCTTCTCTCTCTCCCTCCCTCTCTCTTTCTCTCTTCCCTTCTCTCTCTCTGTTTCTCTCTCTTCGTCCCCCTCACCCCTCTCTCCCCCTTCCTTTTTCTCTCTTCCTTCCTCTCTCTCTCCCCATTTCTCCCTCTCTCTCTTCCTTCCTCCCTCCCTCTCTCTCCCCATTTCTCCCCCTCTCTCTTCCTCCCTCCCTCCCTCTCTCCCTCTCTCTCTTCCTCCCTCTCGCTCCCCCCTCTCTCTCTACCTCCTTCTCTCTTTCTCTCTCTATCTCCCTCCCTCTTCCTCACTCCCTCCCTCTCTCTCTCTCTCTTCCTCCCTCCCTCTCTCTCCCCATTTACTCCCTCTCTCTCTTCCTCCCTCCCTCTCTCTCCCCCCATTTCTCCCTCTCTCTCTCTTCCTCCCTCCCTCTCTCTCCCCCCATTTCTCCCTCTCTCTCTTCCTCCCTCCCTCTCTCTCCCCCCATTTCTCCCTCTCTCTCTTCCTCCCTCCCTCTCTCTCTCTCTCCCATTTCTCCCTCTCTCTCTTCCTCCCTCCCTCTCTCCCATTTCTCCCTCTCTCTCTTCCTCCCTCCCTCTCTCTTCCTCCCTCCCTCTCCTTCTCTCTCTCCCTCCCTCTCTCTCTTCCTCCCTCCCTCTCTCCCATTTCTCCCTCTCTCTCTTCCTCCCTCCCTCTCCTTCTCTCTCTCCCTCCCTCTCTCTCCCCATTTCTCCCTCTCTCTCTTCCTCCCTCCCTCCCTCTCGCTCCCCCTCTCTCTCTCTACCTCCCTCTCTCTTTCTCTCTCTATCTCCCTCCCTCTTCCTCACTCCCTCCCTCTCTCTCTCTCTCTTCCTCCCTCCCTCTCTCTCCCCATTTACTCCCTCTCTCTCTTCCTCCCTCCCTATCTCTCCCCCCATTTCTCCCTCTCTCTCTTCCTCCCTCCCTCTCTCTCCCCCCATTTCTCCCTCTCTCTCTTCCTCCCTCCCTCTCTCTCCCCCCATTTCTCCCTCTCTCTCTTCCTCCCTCCCTCTCTCTCTCCCATTTCTCCCTCTCTCTCTTCCTCCCTCCCTCTCCTTCTCTCTCTCCCTCCCTCTCTCTTCCCTTCTCTCTCTCTGTTTCTCTCTCTTCGTCCCCCTCACCCCTCTCTCCCCCTTCCTTTTTCTCTCTTCCTTCCTCTCTCTCTCCCCATTTCTCCCTCTCTCTCTTCCTTCCTTCCTTCCTCCCTCCCTCCCTCTCTCTCCCCATTTCTCCCTCTCTCTCTTCCTCCCTCCCTTCCTCCCTCTCTTCCTCCCTCTCGCTCCCCCCCTCTCTCTCTACCTCCCTCTCTCTTTCTCTCTCTATCTCCCTCCCTCTTCCTCACTCCCTCCCTCTCTCTCTTTCTCTCTCTTCCTCCCTCCCTCTCTCTCCCCATTTACTCCCTCTCTCTCTTCCTCCCTCCCTCTCTCTCCCCATTTCTCCCCCTCTCTCTTCCTCCCTCCCTCCCTCCCTCCCTCTCTCCCTCTCTCTCTTCCTCCCTCTCGCTCCCCCCCTCTCTCTCTACCTCCCTCTCTCTTTCTCTCTCTATCTCCCTCCCTCTTCCTCACTCCCTCCCTCTCTCTCTCTCTCTCTCTTCCTCCCTCCCTCTCTCTCCCCATTTACTCCCTCTCTCTCTTCCTTCCTCCCTCCCTCTCTCTCCCCCCATTTCTCCCTCTCTCTCTCTTCCTCCCTCCCTCTCTCTCCCCCCATTTCTCCCTCTCTCTCTTCCTCCCTCCCTCTCTCTCCCCCCATTTCTCCCTCTCTCTCTTCCTCCCTCCCTCTCTCTCTCCCATTTCTCCCTCTCTCTCTCTTCCTCCCTCCCTCTCTCCCATTTCTCCCTCTCTCTCTTCCTCCCTCCCTCTCTCTTCCTCCCTCCCTCTCCTTCTCTCTCTCCCTCCCTCTCTCTCCCCATTTCTCCCTCTCTCTCTTCCTCCCTCCCTCTCTCTCCCCATTTCTCCCCCTCTCTCTTCCTCCCTCCCTCCCTCCCTCTCTCCCTCTCTCTCTTCCTCCCTCTTGCTCCCCCCTCTCTCTCTACCTCCCTCTCTCTTTCTCTCTCTATCTCCCTCCCTCTTCCTCACTCCCTCCCTCTCTCTCTCTCTCTTCCTCCCTCCCTCTCTCTCCCCATTTAATCCCTCTCTCTCTTCCTCCCTCCCTCTCTCTCCCCCCATTTCTCCCTCTCTCTCTCTTCCTCCCTCCCTCTCTCTCCCCCCATTTCTCCCTCTCTCTCTTCCTCCCTCCCTCTCTCTCCCCCCATTTCTCCCTCTCTCTCTTCCTCCCTCCCTCTCTCTCTCCCATTTCTCCCTCTCTCTCTTCCTCCCTCCCTCTCTCCCATTTCTCCCTCTCTCTCTTCCTCCCTCCCTCTCTCTTCCTCCCTCCCTCTCCTTCTCTCTCTCCCTCCCTCTCTCTCCCCATTTCTCCCTCTCTCTCTTCCTCCCTCCCTCTCTCCCATTTCTCCCTCTCTCTCTTCCTCCCTCCCTCTCCTTCTCTCTCTCCCTCCCTCTCTCTCCCCATTTCTCCCTCTCTCTCTTCCTCCCTCCCTCCCTCTCGCTCCCCCCTCTCTCTCTCTACCTCCCTCTCTCTTTCTCTCTCTATCTCCCTCCCTCTTCCTCACTCCCTCCCTTTCTCTCTCTCTTCCTCCCTCCCTCTCTCTCCCCATTTACTCCCTCTCTCTCTCTTCCTCCCTCCCTCTCTCTCCCCCCATTTCTCCCTCTCTCTCTTCCTCCCTCCCTCTCTCTCCCCCCATTTCTCCCTCTCTCTCTTCCTCCCTCCCTCTCTCTCCCCCCATTTCTCCCTCTCTCTCTTCCTCCCTCCCTCTCTCTCCCCCCATTTCTCCCTCCCTCCCTCTCTCTCTCCCATTTCTCCCTCTCTCTCTTCCTCCCTCCCTCTCCTTCTCTCTCTCCCTCCCTCTCTCTTCCCTTCTCTCTCTCTGTTTCTCTCTCTTCGTCCCCCTCACCCCTCTCTCCCCCTTCCTTTTTCTCTCTTCCTTCCTCTCTCTCTCCCCATTTCTCCCTCTCTCTCTTCCTTCCTTCCTCCCTCCCTCTCTCTCCCCATTTCTCCCTCTCTCTCTTCCTCCCTCCCTCCCTCCCTCTCTTCCTCCCTCTCGCTCCCCCCTCTCTCTCTACCTCCCTCTCTCTTTCTCTCTCTATCTCCCTCCCTCTTCCTCACTCCATCCCTCTCTCTCTTTCTCTCTCTTCCTCCCTCCCTCTCTCTCCCCATTTACTCCCTCTCTCTCTTCCTCCCTCCCTCTCTCTCCCCCCATTTCTCCCTCTCTCTCTTCCTCCCTCCCTCCCTCTCTCCCTCTCGCTCCCCCCTCTCTCTCTTACTCCCTCTCTTTCTCTATCTCCCTCCCTCTTCCTCACTCCCTCCCTCGCTCTCTTTTTCACTCTCTTTTCTCTCTCTCTCCCTCTCCCTCTCTCTCTCTATCTCCCTCCCTCTTCCTCACTTCCTCCCCCACTCTCTTTTTCACTCTCTTTTCTCTCTCTCTCTCTCCCTCACTATATGATATCCCCTATCCTACCTTCTTCCAGAGATCTGCTTAGAACTCTCTAGGGGGAGCTGATGCCACATTTATAAACAAACTTGCGTGCAGTTGGATTTTTCTAGAATGTGTATCCAAGATCTCCGAATATCGCCATAAATTCCAAACCATGTTTTATTAGGGAATGAAAACTTGGATGAGGTAGGGAATTATGGGATGTCCAACTTGGAAAAAGGTCCAGACCTATGAACAAAGGGAAACTTGCTCCCTATTTACAAAAGTCCTCTTGTTCCGTCCTCCTGCACACACTTTGTCTGCTGCAGCACCTGCTGACCACTTCTATGGGAACTAGCAATATATATTGCAAAGGCCCATTACAGGCAGGAACTCTCCGTTCCTTGACAAAAAGTGCAATGTAAGTAAACAGCATGACATTTCTCCATCTGCTTCCATGTGACCACTGATCCTAGCCTCACTAGCTTGCAGAAAAATGCCAGCCCTCCTGGCTGCCACCAGCCACACCTGGCTGACATTCCTCCCAGTCCTCCCGACTGACTCTCTGCCCCCAGTCCTGCCCGAATGGCTCACTTCCATGGAGATTGCCTAGGGCAAGGGTGAAGACTATGTGCTAGGTTGGTGTACCTTTCTCTTTTTATTTGCTATTCTTCAGTCTGAATATACCCATTGTCCTGAGAAGGCAACAAAACCATCATCATCAAGAAGGCTACTATACACTTTTCACCTCTCTTTCTATCTCTCCCCTTCTCTCTCCCCCTCCCTCTTTCTCTCTACCTCTCCCTCCTCCCCCTCTCTCCCTCCTCCCCCTCTCTCCCTCCTTCTCCCCCTCTTCCTCCTTCCCTCTCTCTTTCTCTCTCCCCTTCTTACTCCCCCTCTCTACCTCTCCCTCCTCCCCCTCTCTCTCTTTCTCTCTCCCCTTCTCTCTCTCCCTCCTCCCCCTCTCTCTCGCCCTTCTCTCCCCCCCTCTCTCTCCCCCCCTCTCTCTCCCCCACTTTTTCTCTCTCCCCCCAATCTCCCCCTCTCTCCCCTTTCTCTCTCTCTCCCTCTCCCCCTTCTCTCTCCCTCTCTTTCTCTTCCTCCCCCCTCTCTCCCACCCTCTCTCTCTCTCCTTGCTTCTCTCTCCGCTCTCTCTCTCTTTCTCCCCACTCTCCCTCCTCTCTCTTTCTCTACCCCTTATCTCTCTCCCCTCTCTTTCTCTCCCCTCTCTTTCTCTCTCCCCTCCCTCTCCCCCTCCCTTTCTTCTCCATCTCCCTCCCTTTCTCTCCCCCCTCTCCTTTCTCTCTCTTCCCTTCTCTCACTCCCCCTCTCTATCCCCCCTCTCTACCTCTCCCTCCCCTCTCTCTCTCTTTCTTTCTCTCTCTCTCCCGCTCCTCTCCGTCCTTCCCTCGCTTTCTTTCTTTCTCCCTCCCCCTTCTCTCTCCTCTCTCTACCCCTCCCTCCTCCCCCCTCTCTCTCTCCCTCCTCCCCCCTCTCTCTCTCCCTCCTCCCCCTCTCTCTCTCCCCCTTCTCTCCCCTTCTCTATCACTCTCTCTCCCTTCTCTCCCCTTCTCTATCACTCTCTCTCTTTCTCTCTCTTCCCTCCCTTTCTTCCCCATCTCCCTCCCTTTCTCTCCCCCCTCTCCTTTCTCTGTCCCCTTCTCTCACTCCCCCTCTCTCTCCCCCTCTCTACCTCTCCCTCCCCTCTCTCTCTCTTTCTCTCTCCCCGACACCTCTCCCTCCTTCCCTCTATTTTTTTTCTCTCTCTCTCCCCCCTCCCTCCTCCCCCTCTCTCTCCCCCTTCTCTCCCCTTCTCTATCACTCCCTCTCTTTCTCTCCCTTCTCCCCATCTCTATCCCTTTCTCTCTCCCCCATCCCCCTCTCCCTCTCCTTCCTTCTCTCTCCGCTCTCTCCTCCTTCCCCCTCTCCCTCCTCCCCCTCTCTCTCCCCCACCCCTCTCTCTCTCCTTCCTTCTTTCTCCGCTCTCTCTCCCTTCATATCTCTCTCTCCCCCCTCTCTCTCCCTTCATATCTCTCTCCCCCTCTCTCTCCCTTCATATCTCTCTCCCCCCTCTCTGAATGAATGAATGAAAAACTTATATAGCGCGGCACATGCGAACTGAATCGCCTCTGGGCGCTGGTTGTTTGTGTCTCATGCCATCAGAAAAGCAGAGTTTTGATTCGTCTTCTGAAAGTCAGGTGGTTTTGCTCCAACCGAATGCTGGTTGGTAAAGCATTCCAAAGCCTGGGGCCCTGGAAAGCAAACCTTCTTTCTCCTTTGGACTTGTATTTGGTTTTTGGAACCTTGACCAGATTTTGGTCGGTGGATCGCAGAATGCGGTTGCAATTGTGCGGTTTGATCTTGTCGCATAGATATCTTGGAGCCTTCCCATGGATGCACTTATGTGTTAGGCAGAGTGCTTTGAATGCAATTCTGTCTTTCACTGGCAACCAGTGAAGGGATCTCAGTGAAGGTGAGATTGATTCCCAAGATTTTTTCCCAGTCACCAGTCTAGCGGCCGTATTCTGTACGACTTGAAGACGAGCGATTTGGTACTTTGGGAGTCCGAGGTACAGGGCGTTAGCATAGTCCAGTCTGGAATTCACGATTGTTCCCACCACGACTGCTACGTCTTCTTTGGGGATAAATGGAATAAGTCTGCGTAGTAGGCGCCTCAAATGGTGCGCCCCGCTGACTACTGACCCTATTTGTGCGTCCATTGTCATGAAGGTGTCAAACGTGACTCCTAGAATTTTGACTTTGGAGCTAGGGGAGATGATTTGTCCCAGAATGGGCGATGGTGTCCAGTTTGTTGCCAGTTGACTCTTCCGACTGGCATCAAACATAAAGAGTTCTGTTTTCGCGCTATTGAGTTTAAGATAACTCTTAGTCATCCAGTTTTCTATTGAAGAGAGACATTTCTCTAATCTGAGATGATGATCCTTTTTGTGGCAGATGCGAAAATACAGCTGCGTGTCGTCTGCATAAGAGTGATAAAGTAGTTCTTGGCTACTGATAATATCAAAGAGAGGACGAAGATAGATATTAAACAGCACCGGTGATAGGGGGGATCCTTGGGGGACCCCACATGGCACCGTGCGTTTTTCTGACGTGAAAGATCCCAGTTTCACTGTTTGTGATCGGTTTCCGAGAAAGGAGGAGAACCATGGTAAGGCATCTTCTGTGACTCCGGCGACTTCTGTTAGTCGTCTCAGTAGCAATTTATGGTCTACTGTGTCGAAGGCTGTGCTTAGGTCCAGCAGAACCAGGAGACACGATTCTCCTTCGTCTGCGGCCTCGAGCGCATCGTCCCATATTTTCAGTAAGGCCGTTTCTGTCCCGTGTCCGGGACGGAGCCCGGATTGAAATGGATCCAGTAGGTTGTGGGTATCCAGATGCTGTTGCAGCTGTTTTACCACCACTTTCTCCATTATCTTGGACAGAGCATTTAGACCTGTTATGGGACGGCGGTGAGTTGGGTCCATAGGATCCAAATTAGTTTTTTTCAAGATCGGCAGGATTGTGCCCTCTTTCAGCAGGGAAGGCACTATGCCTTCTTTAAATGACTGATTTATAAGCTGTGTGATTGGAGGCGCCAGGATGTCGGCACATTCCTTCAGTAGCTTGGTGGGAATGATGTCATTGGGTGCTGTGCTGTTGCGCAACGCCCCAATGATATTTTTGGTGGTATCGATGGAGACGGGTTCCAGAGTGAACTTAGTTGATTGTAGAGGCTTTCTGTCGGTGTTTTGTAGTTGATTGAAGAGGGGGCTGAGTGGAGTATTGTTTTGCCGAATACTTACCCGAATTTTTTCAATTTTGTTGATGAAGAAATCCGATAGTTCATTGCAGAACTCTTGGGTGTCTGAAGTGGGGACTTCAAGACATCCCGGATTCATGGTCTGGGTGACCATCCTGAAGAGTTCGCGTGGGCGATTCATTGCGCTGTTAATCCCCATGGAAAAGTGAAGTTTTTTGGCTTTGAAAATTTCTTTGTGATATCGTGTTGTTATTGCTTTGTAGAAGTTGAGGCGGTCTTCTGAAGGACTTCTTTTCCAGGCGGCTTCCGCCCTTCTGCGCTCTTGCTTCAGTAGCGACAGCTGGTTATTGAACCAGCTGGACTTTTTTTCCCGGCTGCGGACTTTGCGCTTTGGTGCTGCTAAGTCGGCTGACTGTAGCAGAGCTGCATTTATGGCATCCAATGTATCTGAGGCTGCTAGCTGAGGAGGAATAGCTCCAATTCGGTTTCCCAGGGTAGATTTGAAGAGTTCCGAGTGGAGCTTCTTCTGAGATCTAGCCCAGTGTATTGTCACCGGCTTGGGTGCTTTCATAACTAGTGGAATTCTGGGAATTATGAAGCTAATTGCATGGTGGTCTGTCCATGGCAAAGGTTCATTACCCAAAATGTTTAATTTCAGATTTTGCCTGAAAATTAGGTCGAGTGTGTGACCTGAAGCATGCGTGGGTCCGCATATAAGTTGCTGGAGTCCTATCCCTTCCAGGTGGTCGATGCAGGCCTCCGCGATGGGATCCTGTGAGGAGTTGGCCCACAGATTGAAATCCCCGAGCAGCAAAAGATGATTGCTGTTAAGGGAGTAAGTGGATATGAACTCCGTTAATGCTGAAATCAACTGCGATTTTGGCCCAGGGGGCCTATAGCAGAGGAGAATGTGAACGGTCTCCTGGGAGTGAGCTTGAAGTTGAAGCGTAAGGGTTTCCATAAAAGGTAGAGGATTTTGAAGGACCGGCTTAGTGATTGCAATATGAGACTTATGAATCACCGCCAGGCCTACTCCTCTTTGCCCTATTCTATTTTCCGTTAAGATGCGATAATTTGCTGGTACCAGTTCTCCGAATGGTGTTGCAGTCGTCTGACAGCCAACTTTCTGTAATAAAGAGGCAGTCTAGATCGTTTTGTAGTAAGAAATCATGGATTTCTGATCGGTGTTTTACTGCCGATCTAGTGTTAAGCAACGCACATGATATGTGCTTGAGCTGTGTTGAATGGTTGAAATTTTTGATGATCGATCGACGATCGAATCTCAAAAGTTGATCGGATTTTAAGGCTTTTTTGGTGACGGCAGGTAATATTGTTGCGAATTGTCTCAGACCCCAAATGGTTTCTGCAGAGTATCGCAATTTAACCATTGTTGCCAGTCACCGTGGGCGGGGGTGCGGGTGTTGGGTGAGAGAGGATTCGCAGAATCCTTGCTCGAGGGAGTTTTTGGTCCAGAGGAAGGCAAAAAAAACCCTGGGCAAGCTGGCCAATGTGCTGCGGCAGGGAAAAAAATTCCTTCCTGATCCCTAAAGGCGATCGGATCAAAGACTGAAGGCTATGGAAGGGAAAAAGGGGGGGATGCTGGGTGTCACTGCTGCTGGGGTGTACCAAGATGGCCGCCAGGCAAAACACAGGACCCAGGCTGGGGGGGATGTCAGCTTGGTAAAAACAATAATTTTACCGATCAGGTTGCTGAACAGGGGGTGGAGGGGACCTCTAGGGGTGCGGGGGCGAAAATCCAGAGAGAATCTGCACTATTGGTAGTAAGTGCAGAGAGAACGGTCGGCGCGCCGGTAGGCCGCGGCTGAAGCCGCGGACTTTCCTGAGGTGCGGCGGCCGCGAAAAGGAGCAGGCTGGCGCGGGCGTGTAGAAACGCCGAAAAGCGCCGAAAATACACCCAGGGGGGGTGTCTGGGGGCCACCACAATCGTGGGTGGCAGTGCGGGCGGCGATGCCGGGCGAAAAGACGGGGCAGAGAGCCGCAGAGTGGGGTCTGTGTGACGGCTGCCCTGAGAAGGACGGCCGTCAGTGGTTCCCCAGGATGTCAGGCCCTGAGAGGCAG
The DNA here is from genome assembly GCF_905171775.1 of Rana temporaria. Lineage (NCBI taxonomy): Eukaryota > Metazoa > Chordata > Amphibia > Anura > Ranidae > Rana > Rana temporaria. Next base: position 656,046,587 of record NC_053489.1, on the reverse strand, counting down.
GGTCTTACCTGCGGAGAAAAGATGGAGTCCACGAGGAGAGAGAGGAGCTGGTTCCTGGTTCCTAGGAGCTGTTTCTTGTGCAGCGCAGGTATGGAGAGTCTGCCTAGCTTCAGCCTAGCTTCTGACTGCCAGGTCTGGGTGAGAGCAGGCTCGTAAGCGGAAGGTCCGAAGCACCCTACTCCACCGCTGACACTGACTGACTGACTGACTGACTGACTCCCTTCATATCTCTCTCCCCCCTCTCTCTCCCTTCATATCTCCTCTCTCTCTCTATCTATCTATATATATATATATATATATATATATATATATATATATATATATATATATATATATATAATATATAATCCCCCCTCCCTCTCTCTTTTAATTCCTCACTCTCTTCTCTCTCTCTCTCATTCTTTTTTCTCTCTCCATTATTCTTGTTCCGTCTCTCTCTCTCTCCTCACTATATGATATCACCCATCATACCTTCTTCCAGAGATCTGCTTATATCTCTCTAGGGGGAGCTGATGCCACATTTATAAATGAACTTTTCTGCAGTTGGATTATTCCAGCATTTGTATACGAGATCTCGGAATATCGCCATCAATTCCCCACCATACATAGAGAAAAGCCCAGAGCAGGGGAACGCAGTGGACTCGGTGGAGGGCTGGCATGACTGACGTCACAGGGGACAGCAAATTAACGATTGGCTGTCAGGTCCCGGGGGGCGGGGGAAGGGAGTTTATTTAAGGTTTGGTCCCCGCCCTCCCGGCAACACACAGCGCGGAAGAAAGTTTAGTGAGGATGTCTGAGGTGCAGCTCATGCTGGATCAGCTGCAGGCGGAGGCGGCGGCGCACGGCCCTGAGTGGCTTCGGGACCAGCTGCGGCCTATTTTCGGTAGGTCGGCAGCTATTGAGGACGCGGGGGGGAGGGACGGAGGACGTGCCAGGCGATCTCGCCCGCCGGAGCGCTTTTCCCCAGACACATCCCCCAGGGCCCAAAGAAGACAAGGGAGCCCCCGTTCGCGGGCCCCTCCGGGCCCCCCCGCCAAGCGCGCAGCTCTGCCCACAAAGGGGGGGAACGGGAGGAATCCCACTCGAGGCCGTGGCGCGGCAGCTGGCCGTTCGGCCAGCCCTGGAGCAGCACCTGGGCCCGCGCGGCGTACAGATGGTGATTCGGCGGGCCCCGCCCCCCGCGCCACCGCGGGGGGTGCGGTGCCTCAGCGTGGGAGATCTAGAGGCCCGACTGCTGGGCTTCCCATTTCCTCGGCCCACAGCCTTGCTGCGATGCGGATTGAAGGGGAGGGGACCACCGGCGACCTAGTTGGGGGCAGCAGGGATGGGGAGACCCCCCCAGGCCCACGGAAAGCGGCGCAGAAGTCGGTGAACGGGTCGGGCGCGCGGAGGAGTGACCAGGCGGACGCCAGGCCCACGGCAGCCAGGGATCCTTCCCCTGGGGTGCAATCAGCGGAAGAAGAGGATCCATCCACGTTACGGTCGGAAGGGGAGCTGACGGATTCGGAGGATGAACAACCATCCAGGACGATAGCAGCAGCGGTGGAGACGGGACGATCGGCTGGTGGGTCATCACCTAGGCAGCCCGGTAAGTCAATTTTATCTTTGCCTCGTACTGTGGGGAGGGGTGTGATGTCTGCTGGGGGCAGTGGGGGGGGGGGGTGTCAGCTCGGGGGGGGCGGATACACGGGCAGGTGGCTCTCAGTCTGTGACACCGGGCGGGGGGGGTGTCCCTGGGGGGGGTGGTTTTGCGGGTTTTTTAGCAGGCATAAAAGAGCTGGTGGGCAGATTTGAGGGCTCAGATGGGGCGACGGCGGGCCCGGTTGCGGCTTGGGTCCCCCCTGCGGTTCCGGTGGGGGGGGGGGGGGGGGCGCTACTGTTAACACTCTGCCGGCGGTGGTGACGGCTGGGCCGGTGGTGGCATCCGCCCCCGCGGTGAGCGGGGGTTCGGGAGCAGCCGCGGCTCCGGCGGCAGCAGCAGTGGAAAAAGGGGCGGTGGCAAGTGAGGTTGCGCGACAGGAAATAATCCGCCTCGCTGACGCGGCAAAATGTGAAGTGTACTTATGCTATGAGGCGTCGCTGGGGACACATTTGAAGGCAGAGGTCCGGGAGAAGATATGGAAGGGTGAGTATGTGGAGATTTTCGCGTTACTCCCATTAGAGAAGTTCAACCTGGACAGGGGGAAGCCGGATGAATCCAAAAAGGAGGAGGAGGAACGGCGCAGGTACCGCTTGATTCCACGGACGTTTACGAATTGGCTGCAGGCGTTCAGTATCCTAGCGTGTGTGGTAGGGGAGAAAAAGCCGGAATGCTGCTCAGGGCTCTTCATATATCAGAATGCGATAGGGGAGGCACACAGGATCTACGGAGGATCCGCTTGGCTGCGATATGATGAACAATTCCGACAGCGGATGGCGGTGCGGCAGGACCTGCACTGGAATCAAAAGGATATGAACCTTTGGCTGTGTTTGATGACGGCGGCGAGGGTTCCGGGGCAGTCCTTTCAAGGGGGGGCCGGGGGTCCATCGTCCCTTGGACAACCGGCCGGTCGGGCAAAAGGGGTGTGTTGGCAGTTTAGCTCCGGCACGTGCAAATTCGGAGGCACCTGCAGATACAAACACGAGTGCTCTGGTTGCGGAGGCTCCCACCCGTTGTCCAAGTGCTTCAAGCAGGGGAAGGGACGTTCCGGAGATTTTGCGAACAAGAGGGACGACACCGGTGATGGTGGAAAGGATGCGGCCGTTCCTCGGTAGGTATCCGGACAGGGGGGCGGCTCGGGCACTGGAAAAGGGTTTCTCAGAGGGTTTTCAAATACCGTGTGCGCTGGGGGTGGTACCTCCGGTCCCGCGCAACTTGCGGTCTGCGCTCCTACATCCGGAAGTGGTTTCGGAGAAGCTGCGGAAGGAGGTAGCTCTGGGGCGCATGGGAGGTCCTTTTTCGGCGGCACCCTGGGGGGATCTGGTAGTTTCTCCGCTAGGGGTGGTGCCCAAAAAGGAACAAAACAAGTTTAGGCTGATACACCACCTCTCCTTCCCAAAAGGGGGGTCGGTTAATGACGCTATAGACCAGGAGGCTTGCACAGTGAGCTACACGTCATTTGATGCGGCTGTCCATTGGGTGCGACATTATGGGCGGGGGTCCTTGATGGCAAAATCGGACATTGAAGCAGCTTTCCGCTTATTGCCAGTGCACCCGGACAGCTTTCGGCTGTTGGGGTGTCATTGGGGGGGGCAGTTTTATGTGGACAAGTGCTTGCCCATGGGGTGTTCCATTTCGTGTGCACTGTTCGAGATGTTCAGCTCATTCTTGGAATGGGTGGTTAGGGACGTGGCCGGGGTGAGTTCTATCATCCACTACCTGGATGACTTCCTGTGCGTTGGACCGGCGGCGTCACGGACCACGGCGATTCTGCTGGCAACGCTGGAACACATGGCGGAGCGATTCGGGGTCCCCTTGTCTCCCGAGAAGACGGAGGGCCCAAGCACGGAGATGACTTTCCTGGGCATAACATTGGATTCCATGGCAATGGAATGCCGCTTGCCGGAGGACAAACTTGAGGCGATGAAGGCAGAAATCAGGGGTATGCTGGGGGTCAGGAAAGTGAAGCTGAGAGCGCTACAGTCGTTGCTCGGTAAGCTTAATTTCGCGTGCCGTATTTTGCCCATGGGGCGGGTGTTTAGCCGACGGCTGTCGGCGGCGACCGCGGGCGTGAGTTCCCCTAACCACTTTGTCACGCTCGGCAGGGTTCTTAGGGATGATCTGAGGGTGTGGCACTCCTTTTTGGAGTCATTCAACGGCCGGGCATTGTGGATGGCGGGACCGGTCAGTAACTTTGACTTGGAGCTGTACACGGATGCTGCGGGCTCCACAGGCTTTGGAGCATTCTTTCAAGGCAAGTGGTGTGCGGGTCCTTGGCCGCAAGACTGGGTGGACGCGGGTTTCACTAAGAATTTGGTGCTATTGGAATTGTTTCCGGTGGTACTGGCGGTTGAGTTGTGGGGCTCGGAGTTCAGGGATCGGAAGGTCAGGTTCCATGGGGACAACCTGGGAGTGGTTCAGGTCATCAACAGGGTATCGGCTTCATCACCGCCGGTGGTTCGGGTGTTGCAGCATCTGGTTCTACGGTGCCTACAGTTGAATATTTTTGTTCATGCAGTTCATTTGCCTGGGGTTGAGAATGTTATTGCTGACGCGCTGTCTCGATTTCAGTGGGACAGGTTCCGAGAGTTGGCACCGGAGGCGGACCGACACGGAGAGCCTTGTCCGGATTGGCTGTGGAGGGTTGCATTGGAGTGATATCAAAATGGCTCAGGAGGTCGGTGAGTGAGGCAACTTGGGGGGCGTATAGCAAGGTGTGGTTGGAATGGGAGGCTTTGGCAAGAATGGTGGCTGTGGACCCGTTCGGGTCGGAGACACGATGGCTGGTGTTGTACTTCGTGGCTAGGAACATGGAGGACGGCACGTCTGTGGCCACGCTGAACAAAAAGATGGCAGGTCTTGCGTTCCTTTTTAAATTACGGGGGTGCCAGGACTTCACGAAGGATTTCTGGGTGCGGCAGGCGCTGAGAGGTTATAGAAAGGCAGGAACGACAAGGGACTCCAGGCGCCCCGTGTCGTTTGCTCTACTGGAAGGGATGCTGAACAAATTACCGGTTATTTGTTCTTCGGAGTATGAGTTTTTGCTGTTCAGGGCGGCCTTCACGTTGGCTTTCTTCGGGGCTTTCAGGATCAGTGAGTTGGTCAGCCCGTCGACCAAATGTCAAGGGGGCTTGCGCTCTCAAGATGTGGCTTGTGGGCAGGACAGGGTATCTATTTGGCTGCCGAAGTCAAAGACGGACCAGGGGGGACGGGGCAAGTCCATACAAGTATTTACAATTACGGGTTCTCCTTTATGTCCGGTGCAGGCGGTGCGGGCCTTCGGGGCCGAACGGCCTGAGGCGACGGGGTCGTTTCTGGTACATAGGGACGGGTTGCCGTTGTCAAAATATCAGTTCGGGGCTGTTTTTAGGAAGTGTTTGTTAGCCATGGGGTTGGATGGCAAGGGTTTTTCGTCACACTCCTTTAGGATAGGGGCGGCCTCAGAGGCGGCCCGTTGGGGATTGGGTACGGAAGCCATACAGCGCATAGGCAGATGGGAATCTAGGAGATTTCAGAGTTATGTCCGTCCCCACCTATTGGATGTTTAGGACGGTAACGTCAAGTGACGGTGGGGAGGGGGTCTGGGGTGTGGTGTGATCTGTTTGAGTGTTGCTGGGTTCTGCGGTGGATTACCTGGTGCAATTGTCTTTTTTTCTTTCAGGTGGGACCCCGGCACTAGTTTGGATAATGGGACATTCTTATGTCTTTTGGGGGGCAAAACGGGCTGAGCTTAGACATAGCGGTCGGCAGTTGGGTTTCCCGAGGGAAGAGGCAAGCGTGCACTGGTTAGGGATTCCGGGAATGCTCTGGGGTAGGGTGGTTCCGGAAGTGCATCGCTTTGCGCGGCTGGACAGGCCCCCCGACGTCTTACTCTTGCACGTGGGGGGCAACGACCTAGGGGTCAGAGCAATGATGGACATCACTCGGGATATCAAGTTTGATATATTGAGACTTCGGATGGCCTTTCCGGATATGATCGTCGTGTGGTCCGACATTGTGGCTCGGACTGCATGGCGTATGGCTAGGTCGGTAGCGGGAATCAACAGGGCCCGGAGAAAAATTAATAGGGACGTGGCCAAGTTTGTAGTGAGGAACGGGGGGTTGGTGGTACGCCATATGGAATTAGAGGAAGAGACCTGGAGGTATCTGCGAGGAGATGGTGTCCACCTTAGCCCAGTTGGGATTGACATGTGGGTATTGGGGTTACAGGATGGGATTCAGAGGGCCATTAGGGTGTGGAGGGGCACCCAAGGGTAAGGTTTTACCTTTGGGTGCTGGTGGCGTTGGTTGGTCCCTGCGGGTAAGGAATAGACTTTGAGAAGGAAATTAATGACCTGTCGGTGACAGGCGATGATGAGGGTGATGCCAGTTAACGGAGGTTAGCTGGAAGAATGGAGTATGGAGCACTACGGTCGTGAGACGCCTTTGAGCCTGTTCGGCTTGAGGCCTGCAGAGGAATCCGAAGACCGCAGTGCAGCAAAAAGGGCATATATATATATGTTTATATATATATAGATATTTTATGGAAGGATAGAGGCTTTGCCTGCGGGGACCAACTTCAGGTAGTTTTAAGTTAGCAGATGTTCTTGCTTAGTTTGTGTTAAAATATATCATGTTAATAAATCAGGCTGCTACGGCCTATTTTTCCCCAACAAGCAATGGTGTGGTTTCAATTTAATGGGCAGAGGTTGGGGGGATACTAAGGGTTTGGTTAAGGTGGTAAGTAAGTGAAGTAGGACATCTGTTGTACTAAAGTCAAGAAAAGCCCAGAGCAGGGGAACGCAGTGGACTCGGTGGAGGGCTGGCATGACTGACGTCACAGGGGACAGCAAATTAACGATTGGCTGTCAGGTCCCGGGGGGCGGGGGAAGGGAGTTTATTTAAGGTTTGGTCCCCGCCCTCCCGGCAACACACAGCGCGGAAGAAAGTTTCCCGCCCACCCACCCCTTATTGTAGTGGTAGAACATCATGGGGGTTGTAGTATGTGTGATTTGTGGTGTGTGTTTGTTTTTCTTGATATTTTGTTACAGGTTCAAAAAATGGGTTGTCGTGGCAGCGTTGGTTGGTCCCTGCGGGTAAGGAATAGACTTTGAGAAGGAAATTAATGACCTGTCGGTGACAGGCGATGATGAGGGTGATGCCAGTTAACGGAGGTTAGCTGGAAGAATGGAGTATGGAGCACTACGGTCGTGAGACGCCTTTGAGCCTGTTCGGCTTGAGGCCTGCAGAGGAATCCGAAGACCGCAGTGCAGCAAAAAGGGCATATATATATATGTTTATATATATATAGATATTTTATGGAAGGATAGAGGCTTTGCCTGCGGGGACCAACTTCAGGTAGTTTTAAGTTAGCAGATGTTCTTGCTTAGTTTGTGTTAAAATATATCATGTTAATAAATCAGGCTGCTACGGCCTATTTTTCCCCAACAAGCAATGGTGTGGTTTCAATTTAATGGGCAGAGGTTGGGGGGATACTAAGGGTTTGGTTAAGGTGGTAAGTAAGTGAAGTAGGACATCTGTTGTACTAAAGTCATGTCTTCTCTCCATGTGTCCCCCACCCGGGAAGATATTGTTCTGAGCGATGCAGAAAATGTATTTGAATTAGGTTTCAGATCCCCCGACACTGCACAGCCATGAATGGAGAATACAAAACACAAATATAGGCCCAGATTCACAGACAACGGCGCACATTTATGCTGCCGTAGCGTATCTCCTGTACGCTACGCCGACGCAGAGCAGAGAGGCAAGCACTGAATTCACAAAGCCAGTGCTGCCAAAACTGCGCTGGGTTTCCTAGGCGTAAGCCGGCGTAGGTGGAAGTGGGCTTGAGCCATGCAAATGAGGCGTGACCCCATGCAAATGATGGGCTGAGCGCCAGACAGATACGTATAACGAACGGCGCATGCGCCGTCCCGTGGACACATCCCAGTGCGCATGCTCAGAATCACGTCGGAACTACTCCCTAAGATACGCCGGATCACTGCCTACGGCGTGAACGTAACCTGCGCCTAGTCATATTCACGTCTTACATAAACTACGTAAAATACGTCAAGTTGGGTTCCCTGGTGCAGCCCTTTGCATGGATGCTGCTGAGTTACACCTCCTTTATGGGGCATAACTTTACGCCGGACGTATGACTTTACGCGCACTGCGTCGGGCGCACGTACGTTTGTGAATCGCCGTATCTCCCTCATTTGCATATGTGTATAGAAAATCAATGGGAGCGCCAAATGCGTCCAGCGTAAATATGTGCCCACTCTACGCCGGCGTAGGCAAGTTACGTCAGTCGGATAAAGCCTGTTTTTAGGCGTATCTTAGTTTGTGGGCCCGGCGCACAGATACAACGGCACACATTTGCACTTACGCGGCGTATCTGGAGATACGTCGGCGCAAGTGCTTTGTGAATCCGGGCCATTGTGTTTTAGGAACATCAGAACAAATATCAGCTCACTTTGGATAAAACCAATCCTTCTCTTTTATACTTTTATTGGAAAATAGAAATTACAATAATTCATAAGATGGACGGAAACACGAACTCAGGCGCAATACCTGAGAGCTTCTGCGAGGAAAGTCGTATATTTCCACGGATCCACGTCATATCTAGTCTAGGTCATGTGGATCGAAGATATTTAAAGTGGACCTTCTTACAGGCTGATATGAATGAATTCCTGACTTGTCATAAAATACAACAATATCATTTTTCAGAATGATCACAAGAAAGCCATTGGGATGGCTGAGTGAACGTTCGAGGGGGGTTTGTCAGATCATGAATAAAGTTTGGATGCTGAATCCAATCCCCATTGAAGTCAATGATAAAAAAACGGCTGTGACCATTTTATAGACCAAGGGTGTCAAACTCAATTCCATTGTGAGCCGCATCCGTATTTTGGGTGCCCTCAAGGGGCCGGGAGGCGCAAACAAACAGAAAAAACTGTTAGTAATGCAGGACTGTAAATAGCCATTTATCAGGTGATTATGTATCATTACTGCTAGATAAAATTGTGCCCATCATATGCATCCTCACTGTGCCCATCATATGCAACCTCACTGTGCCCATCATATGCAACCTCACTGTTCCCAACATATGCAGCCTCACTGTGCCCATCATATGCATCCGCACTGTGCCCATCATATGCAGCCTCGCTGTGCCAGTCATATGCAGCATCACTGTGCTCATCATATGCAGCCTTACCATGCCCATCATATGCAGTTTCACTGTGCCCATCATATGCAGTTTCACTGTGCCCATCATATGCAGCCTCAATGTGCCCGTCATATGCATCCTCACTGTGCCCATCATATGCAGCCTCATTGTGCCCATCATATGCAGCCTCACTGTGCACATCATATTCAGCCTCACTGTGCCCATCATATGCAGCTTCACTGTGCCCATCATATGCAGCTTCACTGTGCCCATCATATGCAGCCTAACTGTGCCCGTTACAGTAGGCCAATCACATCCACACTTCAAGTAAATGAAAATAAAACCACTTAACATAAAGTGTCCCCATCAGAGTCTCCCTTTATAGCAGGTGCCCCTCTTTACATCAGGTATCCCAATCAGAGTCCCCCTTTACATCATAAGTCCCCATCAGAGTCCTCCTTTACATAAGGCGTCCCCATCAGAGTCCTTCTTTATATCAGATGTTCCTATCTGAGTCCCTCTTTACATCAGGCATTCTCATGAAGTCCCTGTTTGCATCAGGTGTCACCATGAGAGTCCCCCTTTACATCAGGTGTCACCATCAGAGTCCCCCTTTACATTAGGTGTCACATCAGGTGTCACCATGAGAGTCCACCTTCACAATAGATGTCTCCCTCAGAGTCCCCCTTTACATCAGATGTCCCCATCAGATTCCCCCTTTACACCAGGCATCCCCATCAGAGTCCCCCTTTACATCAGATGTCCCCATCAGAGTCCTCCTTTACATCAGATGTGCCCACCAGAGTCCCCCTTCACATCAGGCATTCCCATCAGAGTCCCCCTTCACATCAGGTGTCACCATCAGAGTCCCCCTTTACATCAGGTGTCACCATCAGAGTCCCCCTTCACATCAGGTGTCACCATCAGAGTCCCCCTTCACATCAGGTGTCACCATCAGAGTTCCCCTTTACATCAGGTGTCAACATCAGAGTCCCCCTTCACATCAGGTGTCACCATCAGAGTCCCCCTTCACATCAGGCATTCCCATCAGAGTCCCCCTTCACATCAGGTGTCACCATCACAGTCCCCCTTTACATCAGGTGTCACCATCACAGTCCCCCTTTACATCAGGTGTCACCATCACAGTCCCCCTTTACATCAGGTGTCACTATCAGAGTCCCCCCTTTACATCAGATGTCCCCACCAGATTCACCCTTCACATCAGGCATACCTAGATTCCTCCTTTACATCAGATGTCACCATCAGAGTCCCCCTTCACAATTGATGTCCCCATAAGAGTCCCCCTTTACATCAGATGTCCCCATCAGAGTCCCCCTTCACAATTGATGTCCCCATAAGAGTCCCCCTTCACAATTGATGTCCCCATAAGAGTCCCCCTTTACATCAGATGTCCCCATCAGAGTCCCCCTTTACATCAGATTACATCAGTGGAGAATTTGGGGGGATATGATCAACATGTACAAATATATAAGAGGTCCATACAGTGAACTTGGTGTTGAGTTATTCACTTTACGGTCATCACTGAGGACAAGGGGGCACTCTTTACATCTAGAGGAAAAGAGATTTCACCTCCAAATACGGAAAGGTTTCTTCACAGTAATGATTGAATATTTGCTTTCCTATCACTGAACCGCCTCTCGGCCAATCAGTTGCTCGAGTCTGTTACATGTCACCTGATTGGCTAAAACGACAGGTGCTGTGATTGGATCAGGCGTCCAATCATAAAAGAGGATGAAAAAAAAAAGGATAGGAAAAGACATCGAGGAGCGTGGAGGACATCGGCATCACCCGCTGCCCCATCGAGACAAGGTAAGTGCCGGGCGGGTGGGGGATGCACACTGGCAGCATTTGATGGGCACAGTAGCGGCAATTGATGGGCACAGTGTCAGCAATTGATGGGCACACTGGCAGCAATTGATGGGCACAGTAGCGGCAATTGATGAGCACACTGGCAGCAATTGATGGGTACACTGGCAGCAATTGATGGGCACAGTAGCGGCAATTGATGAGCACACTGGCAGCAATTGATGGGTACAGTAGCTGCGTTTGATGGCATAGTGGCAGCAATTTATGGGTACAGTGGCTGCATTTGATGGCACAGTGATGGCAATTGATGGCATAGTGGTTGCGTTTGATGGGAACGGTGACTGCGTTTGATGGGCACAGTGGCTGCGTTTGTTGGAAAAGTGGCGGCAATTAATGGGCATAGTAGCTGCGTTTGATGGGCACAGTGTCTGCAATTGATGGGTTTTTTTTTTCAGTTTGTTTGCGCCCCCCAATAAATTTTGAGCAACAGCCGCCACTGTTCAGACATGGATTTCGTATAGAGAACTGGCAATCCAGACTTTGGGTGGATGATAGTGAGTGTCTCTCAATCACACAGCAAATATACTTAATAACAGGGCCGATCCTAGGCAGGGTGCACGAGGTGCTCCGCACCCAGGCGCCACAGAGGTGGGGGTGCCGGAGCTCCAAGTTGCTCCCCTCCCTCCCTCCTTGTCTGTGTCCAGAGGCGGAGCGCATGTAGCGGGTGCTGCGGTTCCCCATCCCGCTTGCTCTCTCCGCTGGCAACTGACAAGAGCGCATACCTCCTGCTGTCCCTGGAATCCGGGCTGGGTACCACAGCGGAGCCTAGTAACGGAACACGTTCCAGCACTAGGCTCCACTAATTAATTCTGTCCAGTGTGCATGGAGCAGTCTCCTGTCTGCCCCACCCCCTCTGCGTGTGTCGGCTCTTCTCCCATAGGTGGTGTGATGAGAGGCTTCTAGGTTGGCCACAGCTGCTGCCAATCATCCCGTGCACTCCCAGAAATGCTCTCCGAGTGCCACCCTCCAAGTAACCAAAGATGCCATGTATGCCCCGCCCCCTGTAATGTGCTTCTGCTCCCAGCGCACCCGAGCTACAGGGATCTATTGGACAAGTACTGATCTATGGGGACACCTGATGTGGGGGGCTCTGATGGGGACACCTGCTGTGGGGGGCTCTGATGGGGACACCTGCTGTGGGGGGCTCTGATGGGGGACACTAATGAAGACTTCTTAGGGGAGCATCTCTGTGTTTGAGTCGTAGCCATAGAAACATTTGTAAAGGGGAGGAGTTAGTAAGATGACCACGCCCATGTGGGGGTGCCAGAAATATTTCTGGTCTGTGACCCTAGGATCGGCCCTGCTTAATAAATTCATTAGACACCGAAAAATCCATGAATGATTGGCAAACAGATCAATGTTGGACTATTTATTAACCACTTGAGACCCGCGCTATTGACAAAAGACGTCAACAGCGCGGCTCTCAGGTGCCAACTGGACGTCTTTGGACGTCATTTGAAGTGCATTACCCGTTATAAATGTGAATGGTCCCAAATTTGTGTCAAAAGTGTCCGAAATGTCCGTCGCAATATCGCAGTCCCAATAAAAATCGCAGATCGCCGCCATTACTAGTAAAAAAAAAATAATAAAAAAAAAATAATAATTCTGTCCCCTATTTTGTAGGCGCTATAACTTTTGCGCAAACCAGTCGCTTATTGCGATTTTTTTTTACAAAAATACGTCGAAAAATACGTATCGGCCTTAACTGAGAAAAAAAATAGTTTTAAAAATAAAATAAAAATTGGGATATTTATTAGGGTTGTCCCGATACCGATACTAGTATCGGTATCGGGACCGATTCCGAGTATTTGCGGGAGTACTCGATATACCCCCGATACCGAAATAGAATACTCCCCCCCCACCGCCGCATCCCACCGCCGTTACGCCGCATCCCGCCGCCGTTACGCTGCATCCCCGCTGCCGCCGACTGGTTAATACGCACGGGGAACATTACAGCTTTTATTTGAATAGCTGTAGTGTTTCCCGCCGCGCCGCGTATAGACACTCCAATCCCGAGCAAGGGGGAGTGTCTATACGCAGCGCGGCGCGAATCATTACAGCTATTCAAATGAAAGCTGTAATGTTCCCCGCGCGTATTAACCAGTCGGCGGCAGCGGGATGCAGGTAAGGGGGACATGGCTGGATATGGGGGGAGACATGGCTGCATATGGGGGGAGACATGGCTGCATATGGGGGGACATGGCTGGATATGGGGGGGAGAACGTGGCTGCATATGGGGGGACATGGCTGGATATGGGGGGGAGACGTGGCTGCATATGGGGGGACATGGCTGGATATGGGGGGAGACATGGCTGCATATGGGGGTCATGGCTGGATATGGGGGGAGACATGGCTGCATATGGGGGGACATGGCTGCATGGGGGTGGGACATGGCTGCATGGGGGGGGACATGGCTGCATATGGGGGGGAGACATGGCTGCATATGGGGGGACATGGCTGCATGGGGGGGACATGGCTGCATATGGGGGGGAGACATGGCTGCATATGGGGGACATGGCTGGATATGGGGGGGGGGGACATGGCTGCATATGGGGGGACATGGCTGCATGGGGGGGGGACATGGCTGCATATGGGGGGGAGACATGGCTGCATATGGGGGGACATGGCTGCATGGGGGGGACATGGCTGGATATGGGGGGAGACATGGCTGCATATGGGGGGGAGACATGGCTGCATATGGGGGGACATGGCTGCATGGGGGGGACATGGCTGGATATGGGGGGGACATGGCTGGATATGGGGGGGGACATGGCTGCATATAGGGGGACATGCCTGCATGGGGGGGGACATGGCTGCATATGGGGGGGAGACATGGCTGCATATGGGGGGACATGGCTGCATGGGGGGGACATGGCTGGATATGGGGGGGACATGGCTGGATATGGGGGGGGACATGGCTGCATATAGGGGGACATGCCTGCATGGGGGGGGACATGGCTGGATATGGGGGGGGACATGGCTGGATATGGGGGGGGACATGGCTGCATATGGGGGGACATGGCTGGATATGGGGGGAGACATGGCTGCATATGTGGGGAGACATGGCTGGATATGGGGGGGACATGGCTGCATTTGGGGACACATTTAAAAAAAAGTATCGGTATTCGATATCGGCGAGTACTTGAAAAAAGTATCGGTACTTGTACTCAGTCCTAAAAAAGTGGTATCGGGACAACCCTATTTATTATAGCAACAAGTAAAAAATATATATATTTTTTTTAAATTGTCGCTCTTTTTTTGTTTATAGTGCAAAAAATAAAAACCGCAGAGGTGATCAAATACCACCAAAATAAAGCTCTATTTGTGGGGAAAAAAGGACGTCAATTTTGTTTGGGAGCCACGTCGCACGACTGCGCAAATGTCAGTTAAAGCGACGCATTGCCGGAAGCTGAAATTTCGCCTGGGCACGAAGGGGGTTTATGTGCCCAGTAAGCAAGTGGTTAATATGCCCCTTATGAGATTTCCAACTACAAGGCTTCTGCAGAACTTCCATTAACATAGGTGAATGATATAGATAAGTGTTAGGCCCCGTACTCACGACCAAACATGTCTGCTGAAACTGGTCCGCAGACCAGTTTCAGCAGACATGTTTGGCCGTGTGTTGGCCCGAGCGGACCATTTTGGGACGGATCGGACAGGTTTCCAGCGGACAACTGTTTCCCGGACTTGTTTTAAAACAGTCCGCTGGAAACCTGTCCGCCCGGACATGTACGGTCGTCTGTACAGACCTACCGTACATGTCCTGCCGCCCGCATCCCTCGCATGCGTCGAATGACTTCGACGCATGCGTGGAAGCATTTTTAAGGCGGCCCGCCCACGTCGCCGCGTCATTGTCGCGGCGACACCGCGTCATCGACGCGGCGACACCGCGGACACGCCCCGCGTAATGTTTACGCGCGGGCTTCTGTTCGATGGTGTGTATAGCCATCGAACAGAAGTCCCCGGGCAGTCCCCGGCCAGACATGTCCGATGGAAACGGTCTGCAGACCGTTTTCATCGGACATGTCCTGCCGTGAGTACAAGGCCTTACACTTTCATCCTCTCTGTGTAGTTGTTTTTCCTTCATTGATTCTTCAACGCATTCCGCAGCGAACGCCTCTTGGAGGACGAGTCCGGTTACTATATCTGTAACCATCATCTGCTGGATGGCGCGGAGTGGAGAGGGTCCTCTTCCCTGCAGCTATAGAGCCTCTTTTATCTATGAAAGCACTTCACAGGCTATGCTGAATGGGAAGGATATACATTATATATATATGTTCCTCTCACTCACTCACTCACAAGTTCACCCATGTGTCACAAAGTAAACAGAATGGAGGAGCTACATACCATAGACGACGTTTCTTTTGCAGGTTGTTATGCATGAATGGCAAAAAAATAATTGAATGGCCCATCTTGGCGTTATGGAAAGCAACAACCTCTACTCTCGCTGAAAGGTTCCGAAAGTTTGTTTAGAAAAAAAAGAATTGCAGAGTAAAATGTAAAGATCAGAATGTAGAGAGAAATTCATACCTCCCAACCATTCTGGATTCACCGGGACTGTCCCCCGATTTGATCTAAGTCCCGGCGAATGAAGGCTTTGTCCCGAAGTGGAGCCAAGTGCTGAAACAAGTTCCAGCAGCACTTAGCTCCAGTGGATTGCCCACAAGCATGCAGTAGCGAGGGCACCAGTAACACCCGCCCTGCCCCTTGTGCAGGGTGGCTCGGGTCCCGCACTGCTGTGTATATGTGTATGTGACAGGCAGCCGGCACTGCCGGCTCCCACGCACTCATATACAGTGCATGGCAGATCAGCTTGCGACTCCTCCCCCTCTTTGGCTGTGATGCAGACATGAAAGGGGGGGAGGGTCATGTCATGCCCGGATCTATGGGGTTGGTTGGGTGGGCTGTCTCCCACCTTCTAGATTTCACCAGTGCCCTCCCCCCAGATTTCACCTGTGCTCCCCCATGGATAGTGTACCTGGCCGCTGTGCTCTACCGGATCCATAGATGGGACTGTACACAAGGGGTTAGATTCACAGAGAGATACTCCGTCGTATCTCTGACTTAGGCTGGTCGTATCTATGCGACTGATTCATAGAATCAGTTACGCATAGATATGCCTAACACTCCATTCACACCTAGGCGACAAAACGCCTCAAGCGCGACGCTCGTGCCGCTGGAGGGGAGAATTTTCATTGATGTCTATGAGATGGTTCACATCTCATAAACGCTGTACGCCTGCCGCCTGAAAACAAGTCCCGGACCCTTTTTTTCAGGCGGCATTGGCGTTCGGCCATAGACATCAATGTTAATTCTTTGTAGAAAAAAAAAAAGAAAAAGTAAACTAATTGCGGCTAAATACGCCGCGTACGCGGCGTTACAATGTGAATGGAGCCTAAGATCTGACAGGTGTAACTGTGTTACACCGTCGGATCTTAACTGCAATTTAAAAATGGCCGCGGGGGGCGTTCTCACTGATTTACATTGAGAAATATGTAAATCAGCGAGATACGCAAATTCACGAACGTACGCGGACCCGACGCAGTGTTGTTACGACGTTTCCGTAGCGTTTTTCCCGGCGTATACTTACCCCTGCTTCTATGAGGCGCAGCCAATGTTAAGTATAGCCGTCGTTCCCGCGTCGATTTTTGTTTTTTTTACGTCGTTTGCGTAAGTCGTTCTCGAATACGGATGGACGTCATTTACGTAAGCGTCGAAACCACTGACGTCCTAGCGACGTCATTGGGAGCAATGCACGCCGGGAAAATTTGCGGACGGCGCATGCGCATTTAAATCGGCGCAGGAACGCGCCTGATTTAAATAGTACACTCCCCCTAGCCGCGGAATTTGAATTCCGCCGGGGGATTTACGATCCACCGCCGCAAGTTTGGAGGTAAGTGTTTAGTGAATTAGCCACTTGCCTCTCAAACTTGCGCCAGCGGATCTTAAATCACATAGATCACGCGGATCTAAAGATCCGCTGATCTATGTGAATCTAGCCCAAGGAGAATAACAAGGAATTACTGTTTCTGGGGTAGATTCACTAAGAGTTAGGCCGGCGTATCAGTAGATACGCCGACCTAACTCGGAATCTGCGCCGACCTAAGTTTAAGTGTATTCCCAAACAGAGATACACTTAAACCTATCTAAGATACGACGGCTTGCGCCGTCCTATCTTAGGGTGCAATATTTAGGCTGGCTGCTAGGTGGCGCTTCCATTGCGGTCGGCCTAGAATATGTAAATCACTAGATACGCCTATTCACGAACGTACGCTCGGCCGACGCAGTACAGATACCCCGTTTACGTAACGCATTATCAGGCCTAAAGTTATTCCATCAAATAGCTGGAATAGCAATGTTAAAGTATGGCCGCCGTTCCCGCATCGAAATTTGAAAATTTTACGTCGTTTGCGTAAGTCGTCCGTGAATAGGGTTTTAGGTCATTTTCATCCACGTCGAAATCAATAGGACCGTGCGGCGTACTTTGCCGCAATGCACACTGGGATATGTAGGCGGACGGCGCATGTGCCGTTAGTAAAATACGTCAATCACGTCAGGTCAAGCACATTAACATAAAACACGCTCCCTCAGCTAAATTTGAATTAGGCGCCATTACGCCTGCCCGATTTACGCTACGCCGCCGTAACCTAGCAGGCAAGTACTTTGTGAATCATGTACTTGCCTCGCTAACTTACGGCGGCGTAGTGTAAACACGATACGCTACGCCGCCGCAAAGTTAGGACGCCCTTTCTGAATCTACCCCTTTATGTTCCACAACAAGACTGTCCAAGGACCTGAAGAACAACAATTAGTTCCAATTATATCCTCCTGTAAAGTAGACATGTGCACTGCTGAAAAATGTGTTCATTTTCATTTCATTTTATTATTTTTTTCAGTTTTTTGGGTCATTCGTAAATTCGAAAATTCGAAAATCCAAAAATTTTAAATCTGGAAATTCAAAATTTCGTAAATTCGAAAATTTGGAAATTCAGAAATTTGAAATAACTAACTAATAATAACTAACTATTCAATTATAGGTATTGGAATTTCCTTTCAAATTTGGCTGTTGGTGAACGTAACGAATACAAATTTATCTGAAGTTACGAATTATCCGAAATAACAAATGTCGCATCTAAACAAATGGAACGGAAGAATGGAAGAAAAATATTCTGTGGACAGGTGTCTTTTATACACATAACGAGTTGTCGTTAAGAGAACCTTCTTATATTGACAGGACTAATCTGTGTACCACATGAGCACCTACTGTACTGTAGCCAGTCTGTGGGATCCAGGGTTATTGTTGGTTGGTTGGGGATCAAATACTTATTTTACTCACTGAACTGCAACTCAATTTATAACATTTGTATAATCTTTTTTTTTTTTTTCTGTATTTTTGGTTGATATTCTGTCTCTTTTATTTAAATTACACCTATGATAACCATTATAGACCTTTAATTTCTTTGTAAGTGGGCAAACTTACTAAATTTGCAGGGGATCAAATAATTATTTCCCCTACTGTATGTCAAAAAAAGTAATACAGTTACAGAAAGCATAGGGTTAAATGTCTAAAAAAAGTTGTCATAAGAGGATGTTAATTCTTGTGGTTTGATGTGCCGTTAAAAAATAACAGCCAAATGCCAATTCCCAGGAACTTCTCCCCACAAGTTCGCGGAGTGTGCCAAAGGTCACGTGGTCAGTACGCCTTAAAGGGGCCCCTAGGGTAAGTAGAAAATAAATTTATTAGCAGTGAAATGAAAATCAATCAGTCAGATGCATAAAAGCACAAGCCATCTCGACCTGAGGATCCGGAATATATCTGGCGTAACAAGCCAAATTCCACCTCCCCAACTTCCTGATGACATGGGCCAGGATACCCTGGCGGGATGCCGCCCCAATCCTAAATGAGTGACCCGACAGGCTTGCCGGGTTCAAACCCAAGTTGGACCACAATGTGCGGCAGTGATTGGAGAACTGTGCCACCGTGAGGGGATCCACCGGGAAAGGGAGCAAGGGACTCTCCATAGGCTTGTCGCCGATCAGCGCCATGAGCTGATCCAAGGTGTGCATATCACTGCTCCTGTGGCCACATCAACCTGCTACAAGCCTGCGGCCCAGAGTTGCTCCAGGCAGATCAAGAAGTTAGCTAACATCTGAACAGTGAAACCCCGTTACTGTATCACTGGGACTAGTGAGAGGACACTGCTGCCATTAATATGTTGCTACTAGCAGAGATTGAGCACATAGGGACCAGCCATCTAACTAGCATTATTTACTGTGTTTAGACTTTACTGGGACTGTACTCATGTGCACCACTGTAAAGACTGGGCCCCAACACTAACTTGATTTACAAGAACTTTGCCTATTGTCCATAGTAGGAAGTGTTCAATTTCATTACGGCCTTATATATAGAGTGCACTCTAAAGTGGACCTTTGCCTACTGTTTACAGAGCAGTATTGATTATCATTGCTGTTAATGTTTTCTAATGCCATTACTTATTGCTGATTTTGTGGCTTACCAGGTTTACTCAAATTTAGCTGCATATAATTCTATGCTGCTATATAGCCTAGTGAACAATTTGTCTAGTGAACTCTTATTGACCCTAACCCTTACTTACTTATTTCAATCATACTTACTCATTTATGCACATTGCTATTTACTGTAACCCGTGACAATATATTGGGTTCATTTATCAATAACCAGTCTGATGTTTTTTTGATACTGAACCTTTGTTGTGTGCAGGGTTTCTATATTTGTGCCCCCAGTAGCAGTACAGTATCTATTTAACCTGGTGTGTCAGTGGGGCTTAGACTGTCAGAGCCAAGGCAGAAGAACGAAGAACACAATCTACCAAGCAGCTCCTGCAGGGGTAGCGCTATAGGTGAATGTGTAAACTCCATGTGATCTCTGTGAATGGGGGCAAAAACTATTCATGCGATTTTTCCCTCCAGGTTGAATGTTTTTCTTTTACACAGAATAGAGTAAATCAGGAAAATAATTCATTATGTCCATTAGATGGACCTGTTGATCCTAAGAAATAAGGGCCAGATTCACAGCGGAGATACGACGGAGTATCTCAGATACTCCGTCGTATCTCTCAGAGTATCTATGCGACTGATTCATAGAATCAGTTACGCATAGATAGCCCTTAGATCCGACAGGTGTAATTGTTTTACACTGTCGGATCTTAGGATGCAATACCGCGGCCGCCGCTGGGGGGAGTTTGCGTCGTAAACCAGCGTCGGGTATGCAAATTAGTAGTTACGGCGATCCACGACGGTTTTTCGCGTTCGCTACGTCGCTGCTAGTCCAGTTTCCCATCGCAAAGTTAGTCGTCGTTTTAGGTGCCCCAACTTTACACAGCACACGTATGTGCTGTATAAAGTATGGCTGTCGTTCCCGCGTTGAAATTTCAAAAATGTTCCTTCTTGCGTAAGACGTCCGGGAATACGGAAGTACGCTACGCACGTCGCCGTTCGAAAAAATTACGTCACTTCGCGCAAAGCACGGCGGGAAATTCAAAAGGGAGCATGCGCAGTAGGTCCGGCGTGGGAGCGCGCCTAATTTAAATGGCACACGTCCCTTTGAATTACGCGGGCTTACGCCGGAGGCCGCCGGCGGAAGTTCTCTCGCAAGTGCTTTGTGAATCAGGCACTTGCGATGAAAACTTACGGCGGTGTAACGTATCTACGATACTTTACGCCGCAGCGATTCTACGTGAATCTGGCCCTAAATACTTATTTACTATGATCGTCAGCGCCATCTGCTGGTCAATATGCAGTATTTTCCTGATTCGCTCTCCAACTGGGGTGAAAATAGCCTAATAACATTTGTTTTTCCCTCCATTTGCACAGAACTAATGTGCATGCTGTTTCACAGGATGAATAGCTTTGTGAATATGTTATAAATATATCCTTAGTTGTGTATATGTGTCAATATATGCAGTGCCAGGACAAGGTTCTTCAGCACCCAGGGTGAAAAGGTCAAACCACATCCCGTTTAGATAAGTAGGTATGAGGAAAAAGTAACACACATTAATATATGAAAAATTATTTTATTTATATAAAAGTTAAAATTGACAGACTAAAATCAAAAATCATTTAAAAATAGGCATACAGTTTCAGAATGTGCAGATGGACAAAACTCTCAACATGTTTCACTACTGATGTAGCTTCTTCAGGAGATTTATATTTGTCACGCACTAGCTACTGAAATATAAGAAAATAGAAATATGACAAAAAACATAATACACAGTCATTACAGGAAAAAATAAATGAATAATATACAAATGAAAATCAATCCCAAAATCGCTAGGACTATTGCAAAAGAGCATTGTACTTTAGTTACATAAGTTACAGGTCCTGACATTTTAGCACCCCTATACTTCTGAAGCACCCAAGACAGCAGACCCTTCTGCCTACCCTGCAACTCAACACTGAACATATGCGTACACAATCCTTGAGATAATAGCAAATTCACCATTGTGCCTTGTGCAATGAATTAAAAAAAAAACGAGTATTTGGACATCTTGTCGCTGGATTCTAATGCCTCGTACACACGATCGGATATCCATTGGCCAAAACCGTGGATTTTGGTTCAAAGGGCGTTGGCCGTGAACTTGGTATGCATACAGACGGCACAACATTTTCAGCCAACAAAACCTAAAAATGTGTTTTCTCTGCTCTTTAGCGCCACCCTTTGGGCAACTTCTGATAATGTTGTCTTAAAGTGGAGGTTCACCCAAAAAATCTATTTTTAACAGTAGATTGGGCCTAATTACGGGAAGCAGAATCGGGTGTTTTGATTAAAATCAATGCATTACTTACCTTTTTTGAGATAGATGTTCTCCCGCCGCTTCTGGGTATGGGCTGCGGGACTGGGCGTTAGTATTTGATTGACAGCCTTCCGACCGTCGCATACAGTGCGTCACCAGTTTCCGAAAGTAGCCGAACGTCGGTGCGCAGGCGCCATATAGCGCCACACCGACGTTCGGCAACTTGTGGCGCACTGTATGCGACCGTCAGAAGGCTGTCAATCAAATAGGAATGCCCAGTCCCGAAGACCATACCCGGAAGCGGCGGGAGAACATCTATCTCAAAAAAGGTAAGTACTGCATTGATTTTAATCAAAACACCCGATTCTGCTTCCCGTAATTATGCCCAATCTACTGTTAAAAATGTTTTTCGGGTGAACTCCCGCTTTAATGTTTAGCATTGGTTCTGAGCATGCGTTTTTGTACTTTGGATTTTAGTTGGACGGATTTGTGTACACAGGATGGGATAATGCGACGTAACAGAATTATTGCCCGGTGAGCATGAACAGTTAACATTTGTTGTGGTTAATTTCGCCAACAATTGTCTGATGGAGCATACACACGGTCGGATTATCCGACACAACACATCCATCAAGACAATTATTGTCGTAAAATCCAATCGTGTGTACAGGCCTTTAGAGAGGTTAATGAGTGGTTCACACTCTGGTGCTCTCTCACAGCTAAAATATTAATTCAAGCCGGAGACCTAAGTTAAGGCGATCTGACTGATAAAGATACCCCCTGGCACAACTCCAGGGCATAACCCATTCTGCCTCTGAGCCAAATTTCATAATAGTAAAGCACACAGACAAGAGGGAAATTCAGTCTACATCCTCCACCATCCCAACAGCAAGAGAGGCGGAACCTTTATTGGCATCGTAGCTTTATAGACAGAGTGACATAGCAATCATCATTCATATGGGTACATCTTAGAGCTGCACAATTAATCGTCAAGAATCGTTATCGCGATCTTTTTCCCATTGCAATTCAAGACATAGGGTTTCACAATCTTTGACATGAAAATAATTTTCTCTCTGCACTTTGGTATGCAAAGAATTTCCTCTCTACTCTCAGCCTAAAGTCAAAGTCTGGGCAATCTGCCAAGTTTTGAAAACATTCTTTATCAGTGGAAAGTTAAGTCTAAACATTGTATCACATCAAAGGAATAAACTTCTGTATGTAAATTAGGGAACGTTTAACCACTTAAACACCAAACCTTTTTTTGACAGCTCTTTTCAAGTTCTAAGTTGCTAGAAAATTACTTGGAACCCCCAAACATTATATATTTTTTTTAGTAGAGACCCTAGAGAATAAAATGGCGGTTGTTGCAATATTTTATGTTGCACTGTATTTGCTCAGCAGTCTTTTTTGGAAAAAAATACTTTAATGAATTAAAAAAAAACTAGCCAGTAAAGTTAGCCCATTTTTTTTTGTATAAATGTAAAAGATTTTACGCCGTGAGAATCGTGAGAGAATCGTGATCTTCATTCTAAGCAAAAAAATTGTGATTCTCATTTTGGCCAGAATCGTGCAGCTCTAGTACATCTGATTCGCTAATCCATATATGGTCTTCTCTTGTGACATGTCCTTTTTTGCCACGAGGCACACTCATGGGGGCCATCGTTCTTTGGTCGGTGGAAAGAGGGAGGAGGGGACGAGTAGCAGCTGTTTAGGAGTAGTAGTTAAACCATCTGTCTCTTGTCTTCACTCCGGGCTGAGATTTAACTCTATAATGACTCTTTCAAGGAAAATAATGCTAGCGCAATACACCCAAGAAATAAAAGAAATAAAACAATATAACAGAGGAAAGCAATATTTGAGTGGCTAGGAGAAAAATAACATAAACACAAAATAATCATTTTATTAACTCTATCACAGTCCCCCCTTAAAGTGACTATTTTATCAGTACTGTCCCTATGCTTTTTGTCCCTGTGTTTGGCCTCCCTATCAGGATCTTATTTGTGTTTCGCATAGCGACCAGACAGGGCTTATCCATAGTCCTTACCAACGAAACGTCAGGAGGCGGTACTATTCTTTCCCTCATCATTTGAGAATGTTGTATGTGTTTTAACAGGTAAGGACTGTAATGGAGAATACGGTCCCTTTTCTTCCTCCTTCATTGGATCTCTAATATTACCCAAATTAAAAAAAAGTAGGAGTTACCTCTTCAGCTGCTTTTCCTAACAGCTTCTTTTTGCAGGGCAGAATACAACAAACCATTATCGTAACCAATAAAAGTAGAAACAAAATTGCTATACCCATCTGAGTACAAATGTGTTGTCACCCAAAATACTGTTCCCAAGTAACATTTTAAATACACCCCCCTTATTGGCTAAAATCATGTCTAGGGCCATATGATTTTACAAAGTCATTTGTGAAGTGGCCTCTAGTTATTCAGCTAAACCTTGGAGTGCATCCCTGGTATAGTTAACGAACCTCTGTTGGTTATAGTATATATAATTAATCCAATCTGCATTCTTATTTGAACCCTCTTTATCCCATGACTAAATTACATTTTGTAAAAGCAACAATCTTACCAGATTACTGTATTTTTTCCTTTTACTATACTTTCAATCATAACCGTTTTATTTTTGCAAAAGAACATTAATTTATATTGGGATTTCCCTAAATATTTTGGGCCAGATTCACAAAAGAGATACGACGGCGTATCTCCTGATACGCCGTCGTATCTCTGTTTCTATCTATGCGACTGATTCATAGAATCAGTTACGCATAGATATCCATAAGATCTGACAGGTGTAATTGTTTTACACTGTCGGATCTTAGGATGCAAATTAGGAGTTACGGCGATCCACAACGGATTTTCGCGTTCGCTACGTCGCCGCTAGTCTAGTTTCCCGTCGCAAAGTTAGTCGTCGTTTTTGGTGCCTTAACTTTACACAGCAATCATATTGCTGTATAAAGTATGGCCGTCGTTCCCGCGTCGAAATTTAAAAATGAACGTCGTTTGCGTAAGCTGTCTGGGTATACGGAATTACGCTACGCGATTCGCCTTTTGAAAAAATGACGTCACTGCGCGCAAAGCACGACGGGAATTGCGAAACGGAGCATGCGCAGTAGGTCCGGCGTGGGAGCGCGCCTAATTTAAATGGCACACGCCCATTTGAATTGGCCCGCCTTGCGCCGGACGTATTTACAATACACCGCCGCAAGTTTCCAGGTAAGTGCTTTGTGGATCGGGCACTAAAACTGGAAACTTGCGGCGGTGTAACGTAAACGGGTTACGTTACACGGCCGCAAATGTATGTGAATCTGGCCCTTTATTTCTGAAAGAAACGTATTCATGTTGAATTACACTATTTTTCAGAACCAATAATACAGTATGATTGAATGAACCACATATGCTCTGTCACACTATGACTGTTAAACAAACACATGACAGTCTTAGTTCATTCTTCAGTGTAGACAAACATACAGGAAGTTCCACTGTGCTAATATATGGATCCATTTATAAAAGCACAATATCCCTCCCCAATAAATACATTCGTCAACTAAAAGCCTGAAAAAGTTACTTTTTAATTCACAACGGTGGTTCTATCACACTGCATCATTTATTCATAATGTATCTATATCCCACTTCAACGGACCTTTCTTTTTAACATCCAGTTGTCACTAGACAAAGCTCAGTCATATGGGTATATCTGATTCGCTAATCCATATATGGTCTTCTCTTGTGACATGTCCTTTTTTGCCACGAGGCACACTCATGGGGGCCATCTTTCTTTGGTCGGTGGAATAAGGGAGGAGGGGACGAGTAGTAGCTGTTTAGGAGTAGTAGTTAAACCATCTGTCTCTTGTCTTCACTCCGGGCTGAGATTTAACTCTATAATGACTCTTTCAAGGAAAATAATGCTAGCGCAATACACCCAAAAAATCTAAGAAATAAAACAATATAACAGAGGAAAGCAATATTTGAGTGGCTAGGAGAAAAATAACATAAACACAAAATAATCATTTTTTATTAACTCCATCACATGACTTTTTGACAACAAATGTCAGACGGACTTGTTTGATTGGACAATCCGACCGTGTGTATGCTCCATCGGACAATTGTTTTTGCCTTTTCATCGGACAAATGTTCACTGTGAATGCTCTCAAACTTTTCGGCAACAAATACCTGATGGAGGATCATCCGATCGTGTGTAAAAGGGGTTATAAAGGTAAACGTTTTTTCACCTTAACGCATCCTATGCATTAAGGTGAAAAAACATCTGTGGATTAACTGCCCCCCCGAGCCTCCCGTTTACTTACCTGACCCCTCAAAAGTCCCGCGCCATGAACGCGCAGGCTTCTCGGCTCATTCATTGGTTGATTAAAAGCAGCGCAGCCATTGGCTCACGCTGCTGTCAATCACATCCAATGACGCGGTGCGCCAAGAGATGTAGTGAGCGGCTATAGCCGCTCAATACATCACTGGAGCGCACCCGCAAGAACTAACCACCATGCGAGAGAGAGCCGAGACAGCCGCCGAGGGACCCCAGAAGACCAGGTTTGGGGCCACTCTGTGCAAAACAAGCTGCACAGTGGAGGTGAGTATAACATGTTTGTTATTTTTTTTTTGTGTTCCTTTAAATCCAAAGTACAAACACGCATGCTCAGAACCAATGCTAAAGCTCAACCAATAATAGCAGAAGTTGCCAAAACGGTGGCGGTAAAGAGCTGAAGAAAACACGTGATTTGGTGAAAGTTGGCTGAAAATGTTCTGCCGTGTGTATGCAGAACAAGTTCACGGCCAACGCCCATTCAGACCAAAATCCACGGAAAAGTCAGATGGAAGTCCGATCGTGTGTATGAGGCTTAAGACAAAAAACATCACCTGAAAATGGCACGCTAGTTGCTGAGTGGAGCTTATTATAAGTTCTACATTACAGGCAAGCTTTGGTTAACCAAGGCATTTTAATCTTTTCCCCGTTAGGGATATTGTTTATGTACCCCACATTGTTATTCAGCATGGTATTCTTCCAGGATTAGATAAACAGTTTGAGCACATTAAAACACCGCAGAGATCCTGGGAAAAACATCTTCATTATAAAGTTCTTAATGTGAATGTGTATGAGACGGAGATGCAAGTGGATAGGCTTGCCTGTGGCTGTGCATTCATCACACAAACTAAGAATATTAACCACACATTAAAACATAAAGCCAATCCATTGAACCCATCTGTCTATAGAGACTCAGGATTGTTACTGATATCTTGTTAACACATGAAGATCATTGGTGACCTCATAATGAACACATGAAGTTCCTTAACCACTTCAACCCCGGAAGAACTTACCCCCTTCCTGACCAGAGCATTTTTTGCGATTCGGCACTGCGTCGCTTTAACTGACAATTGCGCGGTCGTGCGACGTGGTACCCAAACAAAATTGACGTCCTTTTTTTCCCACAAATAGATCTTTATTTTTCGTGGTATTTCATCATCTCTGCACTTTTTTTTGCGCTATGAACAAAAAAAAGATCCACAATTTTGAAAAAAAATATATATTTTTTACTTTTTGCTATAATAAATATCCCCAAAAATATATTGTAGCACCCCCTTACTTTCAGTATGGACACTACGCTAAAGTTAGTGGGGAATGGGAGAGTTACTTTGCTCCCATTCACAATTTGCTAAAATTGGGACTTCTGTCACTCCAGAAACGTCCACTGGGTCAGTCTGTGCTCCAAGGATGCAATACCATCCCTGGCCAGCAGTTGGCACCAGAGGGGTTCTGGCAGAGCAACTTTCCCCTCACGGGGCATGCTGGGGGAGGGTATATCTGTGACGGGTGTCATGTGCTAGGCAAGTTTTGCGGGGTCCCGGTTCCAGGTGCGGCATTCACCTACAGGGTGCGCGCATCCATGGACCTCGCCAGCGCGGCCCACCAGGCCAGAATTGCAGTCTACACAAACCCTCATCCGGAGGTAAAAAGGGACTCCAGTGACTTACTGGATCCCCAGTTCTATTGAGAGGATCCCAGGCTGGGTGCCGTTCGATTGGGGGGTCGGCTTGAGGGGAACCCAGAGGCAGGTTGTCCAACAGGGCTTGAATGAACCAATCGGGGATTTGGTGACCGGAATGCTGACAGGTACATTTTGCTGTCATCCAGTGACCTATGCTAAAACCTACTGGGAATAAAAAAGAAAAAGTGCAGCGCTGGATAAATATAGTGAGAACTATATATAAAGAAATTGCAAAAAGCAAATATGGTGCTCACAACCAAGTGAGTGTACTCTGGAACTAGTTACAGTGAACAAAAGGTTATAATACCAGCAGGTATATTACAAAGTGTATATAATACGTATAAATAGCATAATAAACCACATGAGTAATATAAGTGAAAAAAGTCCAGAAAAAAATAATGATAAATAGGACATCTCTTGTTAGGTCCAATATAAAACAAGAGAGGGGGAGAGTCCTTTAGATCGACTAGGTTTGAAAACATGTGAGGTGAGTCGTCTCAAGGCAGGAATCAGTTGTACGATCCGCTGTATAATCCAATGATAACTTGGGCGGGTGTAAGAAATCACATCAAAATATCACTCTTCCAAGGTCAGCAAAGACATCCAAGAATCATTGATAAACGTAAGAAATGGGTATTCTTACCAGATAAGGTAGACACACTCGTCAGTGACGGTGTGTCAATAAGGCATATACGAGCTCCTCAGGCCAGTGGCAACAATGGAACAGATAAAGAAATTGTTGGGAATCAGCATCAGAGGTCACGTATATCCAGGTTAAGGTAAATCACTGAAGAAATCCTCATAGAGGGCAACAGGTATACATGTTCGGACATAGGAACATGAAAAGAAAAGGAAAACAGCTCCACATGGTGTAGTTATTCCCAATAAAAAAGGCCTTTATTAGGCATAGATAAAAGCACAATAAAAACAAAAATAAATAAAAAGCACAAGTCTTGTGAAGAGACTGGTACAGGTATGCCCCAGTTGAAGAGCCACTAGCTCGAAACATGTTGGGTACATAGCCTATTTGTGCTACCTGTTCACCACGCTTCATTCATCTTTTATGTGATCACCTGTACCAGTCTCTTCACAAGACTTGTGCTTTTTATTTATTTTTGTTTTTATTGTGCTTTTATCTACGCAATTGCTTTGTGAATACTGCACTTGCCTCTCTAAGTTGTGGCGGCGTAGCGTAACTACGATACGATACGCCCGCTTAAAGTTACGCCGCCCTACGAGAATCTGGGCCATAGTGTCTACAAAATAGGGGATCGTTTTATGGCATTTTTATTATATTTTTTTTTTTTGTAAGGGTGGCGATCTGCGATTTTTATCGTGACTGCAACATTAAGGCGGATATATCGGACACTTTTGACACTATTTTGGGACCATTGTCATTTATACAGCGAAAAGTGCTATAAAAATGCACGGATTACTGTGTAAGGCCAGCTACACACGAGGCGGACTCCATCGCTACGGAGTCCACCTGGTCCCGCCAGCTCTGCGGGAGATCAGTCCGCAGATCTCCGCTGAGCTGGCGGATGACAAGCTCCTCTCTGCTCACTGAGCAGGGAGGGGCTTGTGCAGCGCCGCTGATTCCTATGGAGCGATCTGATTAAAATGGAGAGCATGTCCATTTTCTTTAGATCTCACCTGATCCGATCCGCCATCGGCGGATGGGGACGTATCGCCATACGTCTGATTTTGGTGGATCAGATCGGGTCGGATGTCAGCGGACATGTCTCCGCTGACATCCGACGCTCCATAGGACTGCATGGAGCAGCCGTTCAGGTCCGCCGTCAAAACTGACAGGCAGACCTGTCAGAGGGGGGAGGAGGATCAGGTCCAAAGAAAAGAAAAAGATAAATATTTCAGGAGTCTTTAATCTTAGTTCAGCCCAACTTTCGTTGGGTGAGCAGGCCCTCCTCAGTCAAGGTCTAAAGTTTGCTCCCCCACGGACCCTTGATAAATTTGAGACCTTTATAGATGCCCACAAACTAGTTAGGAAATTGAACATCAAGAGGCACTTTATTCTTAACCCTATGGGTGTTAGTGGCCTAAATAAGGTCACGTACACAGGTCCATCGCTATGCTCTACTATACCACCATCTGGGGGTTTGCCAATTGGTGATGTTGTGGTTCCAACCAGACACACCAAATTGGCAAATGCCTCTTTGTATAATCCCCCGGGTTTTATTTCCCCTTCTTTACAGACATTTAAGGAACTTGTCTTAAAAGATATAGCTGATCTCAAAATTCCTAGATCCAGAAACACATTTGAGTTTCAGGGTCAATTGAAACAGATCTGTAAACGTAACGATTTGGTTGTACGCCCAGCGGACAAGGGTGGAGGGGTGGTGGTTCTGGATAAGAGTGATTATATAGCAGAAATGCATAGGCTTTTGTCTGATACCGCCACTTATAGCCTTTTAGCTAATAACCCTACGGTTAAATATAAGAAAGAACTTCAGGCCTTAATAAATGAAGGTTTCTCATTGGGTGTTCTAAATAAAAAAGAAAAAGCTCACTTAATTCCATCAGCACCGAGAGTGCCAGTGATATACTATCTGCCCAAGGTGCATAAAAGTACCACCAATCCACCTGGTCGTCCCATCATCAGTGGTTTGGATTCTATAACGGCGCGTATTGGCAAATATATAGACAAATTTTTGCAGCCACTGGTCATTTCTACTCCATCTTATTTGCGTGACACCACCCAGGTTATTAATTTATTGAAAGATTGTGAATGGAGGGATGGGTTTACATTAGCTACTGCTGATGTAAATTCGCTGTATACTGTTATTTCACACCATCATGGTTTAGAAGCAGTCCGCTTCTATTTACAGCAAGACATTTCACTTTCAGTTATTCAAAGAGATTTTATTGCCAATCTTTTGGTATTTGCAACTAGCCACAACTATTTCTGGTTCGGTGGAGATTATTATTTGCAAAAATGCGGAGTAGCGATGGGCGCCAAGTTTGCCCCTAGTGTGGCAAACTTGTTCATGTCTTTTTGGGAAAGAGAAGTTATTGATGTTAACCCTCCCAGTCAACTTAAATTATGGAAAATATATATTGATGACATCTTGGTGATATGGGAGGGTGACACCCTGTCCCTTGATAGTTTTTTATCTAGTTTGAATATCAATGACCGAGGAATTTTTTTAAAATATGATATTAGTGAATCAACGATTAATTTCTTGGATCTTATTATTACGGTTAAGGATGGGACAATAACCACCAGGACTCATTTTAAAGAAACGGATCGCAATGCATATATCCCCACTACGAGCTGCCACCATTCACAATGGCTTAAGGCTGTCCCAAAAGGACAATTTCAGAGAATTAGACGTAACTGCACTTCTCTACATGATTTCCATCAGCAGGCCCAAACTCTAAAGAAGAAATTCTTGGATAAAGGCTACAAAGAGGATAGCATTGATGAAACCATTTTGGCTATCAGTACTCTGAATAGGGATCAGCTTCTAACCTCAAAACAGACTGTTACTAATGATAAAGATTTTTTTAGTTTTGCTTTGATTACTGGATTTTCTGATCAACACTTCTCTGTAAAAAAGATCTTAAGAAAACACTGGGGTGTTCTGAAGAATGATCAAATACTGGGATCCATCATCCCAGAGAAACCCATAGTAATCTTTAGGGGAGCACCGTCATTACGTCTAAAAATCGCCCCAAATATTATCGATCCCCCTAAGGTGGTGCATTTCTTTCAAGAAATGAAAGGCTTTTATCCCTGCCGCAAGTGCAATATTTGCAAAATTAATGTATTTCAGGGACGTAAACTCACATCTTTTCAATCTACTCAGACCCTTAAGGTATACAATATTGAGTCATTTATCACCTGTACTAGTGATCATGTGGTTTACTTAATACAGTGTCCCTGCAAAAAACAATACATCGGTCGGACTAAACGAGCTGT
The DNA here is from genome assembly GCF_905171775.1 of Rana temporaria. Lineage (NCBI taxonomy): Eukaryota > Metazoa > Chordata > Amphibia > Anura > Ranidae > Rana > Rana temporaria. Next base: position 656,015,202 of record NC_053489.1, on the reverse strand, counting down.
TAATATTAGACTTAATGAACATGTAGGCAATATTGGTAGAGGATTCCCTAAACACAATTTATCTAAACACTTTGCGAAGCATCATGCTAAAAGCACTGAAGGGACACTGTTTCTACCTATGGAAAAATTGTGTCCACACTGGAGAGGTACAAATAAAGTGCGTACCATTTCCCAGCTTGAGACCCGCTGGATTTTTAATATGCGATCTTATAGGCCTCATGGGTTAAATGTGGACTGGGACATCAATTGTTTTTTAAATAATTCATGATTTTTGTCCTGTCCCATTTTTTTGTTTCACCCTTCCATTATCCACCCTTCCTTCTCTTTATTAATAGGTGTTTTTATTTCTCATATTTTTAATTATGGAAATGTATATCTCAAATGATATAATTTTCTTTTAAGACTTTGAATTAATATCTTGTGAGATAATATATATGTCTCATGATTTATATTTTTATATGTTATAAATTGATTTTCAGTAAGAAATTTTATGCTATGTGAAGCTGATATGGTATTTCCTTGTTTTTCCTCTGCTGCTGCATATACTCCGTCCATGTGTTTTACTCCTTTTTGTCCACAAGATGGCATCCATCTTACTATTATTATCATTATTCTCTTCCGCAATTTGCTTCGTTTTGTGCGTCGCACGTTAATACGTGCACGCTCCGTCCTTTTTCTCCCATAGTTCCTATTATTTTGCCCTCATCCATCATGGCGGATGGGGCTATATATAGAGAGCTTTGTGATGACGCTCGCCCAGGCAGCCTATCCCCGTAGACGTCCGTATTGCGACGAAATGCGTGGGAGGAGCTTAGCCGTAGTGACGTCATCACGCTAGACGGAGAGACACGTGACGAACGGAGGCACGAAGCAGACGGAGGATTCGAGGAAACGCCATCCTCTCCACGCCATATCCCACATGCGATTGTACCAAGTTTTTATTGTAAGTGCATACCTGTTTTTATTAAATCAACCTCTTACACAGTAACGCACTATGTGGTTTCCCATCATTCTCTATCTTATGAATTTCATCAACGCCAATTGCTCACTGGAGTGGATTTGATTAGGATCTTGTCCCTTGGAGTTCTTGTGCTGGTGTAGTAGCAGTATCTGGAGTAGTCTTTTCAGGGAAGACTTTAAACATCCTCATATCTTATAAGACCGTTGAAAGCCCGGTCTTTTTCTCTGGTAAGGAGATTTCATTTCCCACGCATTGGGTGTCTTTCTTCTTCATCTTCGGTGGAGGATCTTTTTACATGCAGATACTGGTGGTTACTTAGATGGACTCAACTCACTGATTTTTTATGGACTATTCTTTATAATATACTCATTCATTCATTTGGATGGGTCTGATATTCTGAACTTTGAATTTAAATTTTTTAATTCACTTATTATGTTCACAATTATTATTGGCTATCTGTCTCACACACATATTTTTCACAGGTCAAGTTAATAGCGCTGTATTATTTAGTTTTTTTGCTTTTTTGTTTACTATGGTATTTAGTAATTAATACTGGCAGCTTCTTATTTCATTTCACATGGTTTGACACTTAATTGATTTCACACGTTAGCGCAGTGTCTTTTCTGTTTACACAGAGAAATCCCTTTCCAGACCTGAACGGACCGTCCGTGTGAAAGGGGCCTAAATGACACTGGCACCTTCCCCCGCCCCTCTGGCCACATGCGGTACTGCATGGGGAAACTCGCTTTGATATATACGAGTGCTTTGTTGGATTACAAGCATTCTTCTGGAACTAATTATGGTCGTAATCCAAGGTATTACTGACTGACTGTATATATGTATATTAGGGCTGTGGAAATTCACTATAATTCCTCGATTAATCGTTCATTTTTTTGATCGATCAAAATTCTTTTGACCGGTACTCACCTCTCTGCCGGGTTCCGGGTCTTCAGGGAGTTCCATCTGAGATCCGGTGATGTCACAGACACCGGCAGGGCTTGCCGCGTCCATCTGAAGGGCTTCTTTGCTGTGCCTTCATATCTGCATGCGGGCGGGACCTTACTATCTGCCACTCACAAGGGCTGTTACACTTCCCTCTATCACTTCTCTCTATCAACCTGGGAGTCTACAGCCATCTACTGGGAGTTGTGATAGTTCCCTTCACGGGACATCTACATCCCGATGGACTGATGTTAACCCCTCCTCATCTGGATTCAGCAGTGGTATCGTTGTACACATTTTTACACCAGTATCATACTTGGCTACATGTTTTTATGACTGCTTTTGCTACCGTTTGGTATTACTCGCACCATTTTTTACAGTTTATGTAGCTACATCGATTTTTTTTATTTTCCACCTACTTGAAGACTATAAAAGTTTTAATGCAATTCCCATCGAGCGCTGCCTTTGTGTGTTTTTTGTATCCTGCTATCCATTTTTCCAGTGGTTGGTAGCTGCACTGGGAATCAGCCTGCAAGGAGATCAGCTAAAAGTAGTTGGATCTGTATGTGTGTTATAATTAATTATTGAACACGAAAATTTTAATCAGTAACAGCCCTAATGTATATATTGTTTCATATATATATATATGAAAAAAACACTCTGCTGTTACTGTTTCTTTGCTTATTCCCTGTAAACCAGAATATAGTTACACTAGAGGCAAAGCCACTAATTTGATCTTGGCAGGATTGATGTAAATATACAGTACCTATACACCCTCTAATTGTGATTTCCCAGCTACTGTTGCTGTCTAGTACAATAAAGAAATCTATAAACAGAAGGGATAATAATAACTTCTCTTGTATTTATTGCTGTTGGAGATCAAAGTGCGGATAGCGAGGAAGTCATGGCCGTGGTATGTGGGTCTGGAAATGTTAATGGCGCTCTGTGGATAATGTTATGATTGTGGATAATAAGCAGAACATGGGCAGCAATTCATTAAAAGGAAAAAAGATGGCAGCATTGGGGGAATCATGGGTGGAGGTGACATTGGTTAGTGTCTGATTATAAACGCTGTAATACCGGGAATAACTTCATTACTTTTTTTAAGGTAACATTTTAGACATGTGCACCTTAACCTCCTGAGACCCGCGCTATAGTCAAATGATGGCTACAGCGCGGATCTCAAAATCCAACTAGACGTCAATTGACGTCCGCCCCTTTGGGCGTTCCCCGCGCGCGCTCCAGAGCGTGCAGCGGGGAACTTCTGTGTTGGCCGTGTCCCTTGGACACAGCCAATTGCAGATCGCCGCGAACGGCCAATCAGAGTGGCCGTTTGCGATGCGATCTGTGCAGCCAATGAGAGATGATCTCATATGTAAACATATGAGATCATCTGTCATTGCCGGCTCACACAGAGACAGCGTCCTGTCTCTGGAGAGGAGACCGATCTGTGTCTCTTGTACATAGAGACACAGATCGGTCACCCCCCCCCCCCCCACCTACAGTTAGAACACTATATAGGGAACATATTTAACCCCTTCCTCACCCCCTAGTGTTAACCCCTTTAATGCCAGTCACATTTATACAGTAATTAGTGAATATTTATAGCACTGATCGCAGTATAAATATGAATGGCGCCAAAAATGTGTCAAAAGTGTCCGATGTGTCCGCTATAACGTCGCAGTCCCAATAAAAATCGCAGATCGCCGCCATTTCTAGTAAAAAAAAAAATAATAAAAAATAATAATTCTGTCCCCTATTTTGTAGGCGCTATAACTTTTGCGCTTATTGCGATTTTTTTTTTTTTTTTTTTACCAAAAATATGTAGAAGAATACGTATCGGCCTAAACTGAGAAAAAATAAATGTTTTTTTTTTTTAAATTGGGCTATTTATTATAGCAACAAGTAAAAAATATTATATTTTTTTTCAAAATTGTCGCACTTTTTGGTTTATAGCGCAAAAAATAAAAACCGCGCAGGCGATCAAATACCACCAAAAGAAAGCTCTACATGTGGGGAAAAAAGGACGTCAATTTTGTTTGGAAGCCACGTCGCCAGACCGCGCAATTGTCTGTTAAAACGAGGCAGTGCCGGAAGCTGAAATTTCACCTGGGCAGGAGGGGGGTGTATGTGCCCAGTAAGCAAGTGGTTAATGGAGATATCCATAGTTACCTAAAGTGATATTTTAATTAGAAGATAGATACAAATATATATTGGGAATTAAAAAGATATAATTCACCTATTGCATTTCTTTATCCTCATTTAATTATTTTAAGAACCTCATCTATGGAAAGTGAGGAGGGATATTTGTGACATGTAAGTGCACAAATCGTAAACCTATATAAAAGCATTACATTTTTTAATTTTAATTTTACAAAAGTAAAAAAAAGGAAGCGTGGTCTTGCGATGACAGAATGAGGTCGCTATCTTTGTGAACTCTGTTCCTGCATACCTGCTAGTCCATACCTCCCAACATTTTGAGATGGGAATGAGGGACACCTACTGGCAAACATATGTAGGCATAGGACACGCCTCCTGCCACACCCCCTTAAAGGAGAATTAACCAAAAAAATTATAATCCACAAGCTGGTTTGTTTTGGGTGGCATGTTACCTCATGGCTCCTCCGCCACCTAGGGGTGTATGGTGAATGTAGTAGTAACGTAATGTCCACAACATGTGTTTTTTTTCTGCGCTCTTTATTACCCAGCTGGGTAAAAACAATAAAACTTGGGGTGAGAATAGAGTTGAAAGTAGAAGGAGAAATAGCAGACTCAGGCGTAACAATAGGGAAACAGTCCTGCTTCCAACAACACTATGGGCCAGATTCTCATAGAGATACGACGGTGTATCTCCTGATACACCGCCGTATCTCTGAGTTGTGCCGGTCGTATCTATGCGACTGATTCATAGAATCAGTTACGCATAAATATGCCTAAGATCCGACAGGTGTAACTGTGATACACCGTCGGATCTTAGGCTGCAATTCCAGGCCGGCCGCTAGGTGGCGTTTCGGTTTATTTACGCGACGATTATGCAAATGAGGAGATACGCTGATTCCGAAACGAACGACCGCCCGGCGCTTTTTTTTTTACGTCGTTTGCGTTCGGCTTTTTCCGGCGTATAGTTACCCCTGCTTCTATGAGGCACAGCCAATGTTAAGTATGGCCATCGTTCCCGCGTAAAATTTTGAATTTTTACGTTGTTTGCGTACGTCGATTCACAAAAGCGTTGGACGCAAGTTATGCTCACGCCGAAACCAATGACGTCCTAGCGACGTCATTGGGAGCAATGCACGCCGGGAAAATTCATGGACGGCGCATGCGCAGTTAAATCGGCGCGGGGACGCGCCTGATTTAAATACAACACTCCCCCCAGCCGCGGAATTTGAATTCCGCTGGAGGATTTACGATACGCCGCCGCAAGTTTTGAGGTAAGTGTTTTGTGAATTACCCACTTGCCTCAGAAACTTGCGGCGGCGGATCTTAAATCACATAGGTTACGGGGATCTAAAGATCCGCTAACCTATGTGAATCTGGCCCTTTGTCTTCTTCGCCACTCCAGCATACATGGACAGGCCTCTCTCACTGACCCGGCAGCCAGAGTATCACTCGGAACTTAGAGGAAAAGTCTCTGCCACAGACCCTCCTTAGAATTTAGATAGCGTAGGTGATCCTCCTTAATAAACTTTGGCCTGGATCTCCTTCAGGTAGTTTGCAGGTTCCCGACTGATAGGTGAACAACGTCCAGCCTCTCAGTAACCGGTTACCTTGATCCCCGGTGGATTGTCGAGACCATATTGGATCGCCAGCCTCTCTTGGCTCTCCTCAGGTGGACTCCCCACCGAACAGCTTCCTCACAAGGGAACAATGCTTGGGATTTTCTTAAGGATAGGGACCCAGTCGATTACTGGGGCCCAGCCACAGCTCAAATGTTCCGGACCAACACGGTCCCAGAACCAGGAATACCGCGTGGCACGTGCACCCCGACCTGGAAGGCCATTTTGCCGGGGCGCCGTGATGCAGTCACCCTGAAGGTGGGTGCCGCACTCGAAGAAGAACCCAGACCAATGGCGTCTGTCCCATAAATACCCCTCCCCAGCATGCACAGCGAGGAATAACCCATCTGATAGGCTGCTGGGGAAAAACACCCAAAACTCGACTCCACTGCTGCCACCTATCGTCCTGGGGTGGGAACAGCACCCCAGAAGCAATATAATGAACCCACAGCACAGCCAAGCTGAGACAGAGGTCCAATTTGAACAGATTAACTGGATCAGAGCCAATTAACTCTCTGATCCCCCTCTAAATTTAACAAAGCACCGGTACTTGGAAGTAACCAGGCGCTACACACTCCCCCCACTTGAATAGACACTGTCCTCAGTGTCCCAACAAACTGGTTTTCAAGCCTGAACACCTGACCCGAATCTGCTTTAACAGTAAAGTGAAGAAATAGAAAAGATATAAAAATATCAAACATTGATTTGTACAATATTCACAGTGATGCATTATGACATTAAACATTCCTGACTATCTATCCTGCCCCATTCTCCGACAGTTTTGATAGATGATCAATAACCTGCAAAACAAAAATGGACACACAAGAACACACACAAAAATATACATTAATATACATTTATAGTCCCTGAGGGTGAATTGAAGCTGCACCTCAGACACATTCAGAAATAAGTGCTGAGATTTTCTGCAAGGGCAAGGGCCTAGGAGAAAATATATCCAAGTTAGTCTTTCTGTGGTGGTAGAAGCTACAGAACACTGCCCTTAGTGGTCAGTGTGCTGGTACTACCAACATAAGGCAGTCCACTCTCAAATTAGAGCAAAAGAGGAAAAAAAATACGTTTCTTCTTCTTTTTTTTTTCTTTGCTGGTGATGAAATCCGCGGGACCCTAATCTTACTAACTTATCATTATATCCCCCCTAAGTTCTTCACATCACTGCCAAATGTGGATCCGGAGAAAGAATGAAAACAAAAACTGAAAAGGGGTGATCGTTCCCGTCCATGATTTCTTCAATAGCAGCAGAAATAAATGTGACACTGTAGGCATTGGTCCTATAGGTAAAATCTAGGATCCGGCAAAGTGATAATGTCACCTTGGTCATTCATTGTGGTAATTGAATAAACCTGATCCACTCTTCCGGGACTCTTAATGACCACTCTGTCGATGTAGATGTACTGACCGGGACTCCACTCTTTCAGGCAACCCTCAAACCGGAGGCCGGTACAAATGAACAGTGTTGTTCATCTTCTTTTAAAAAAGTAACTAGTTACAATTACAAGTTACTTGATCGAAAAAGTAAGTGAGTTAGTGACTCAGTTACTTTATTGGCAAAGTAACTAGTTACTCGGAAAAGTAACTAGTTACTCGGAAAAGTAACTAGTTACTCAGAAAAGTAACTGAGATTTTTTTTCAATATTCTACAATGCAATTACGTTCTACAACATCTTTAATATCAAAGATGTTTATATTAACTTTGTGCTGAAGGAACACCTGTTATCCTCCAGCTTTGAGTGGCGCTCCAAGTTTACACTTCATCTGACTGCCCTTGCTTGCATGCATTCTAAGAAAGCCATAGGCTGGCGCACAGGGTGTGCCAGGTGTGTCTGGGCACACCCTAATCACCTTGTGCAGCACAGATTGCCCCTTCCTTCCTCTTCTCTCCCAAAGGCTGCTGCTGGCACACACTGGGGAAGTTTTAAAAAGAGTGGAGGAAGGGGCCGGTAAATATATCATTTACCGGCCCCTTCCCTTTGGGAATGAAAACTGTAAGTGATCGGTACCATATGTGTTTGAGCTTTGGAGTGCACACCCTAATGCAATAGGCTGCGCACACCTATGAAGAAAGCCATGGCTTGCTGCAATCTGCTCAACAACTCTGTTAAGTTGTAGACGTGATATAATATTGTCCATCTATTACTAAACACCCAGATACATTTTTTATACCTTATTGCTTGATTTTTATGAATATTGTGAATTGCATTGGTCCGTTCTTTTCTTGCTTAAAATATGGAATAATAGGGAATCAGGTAAAAAAAAAAAATACAAAAAGAGGATGGTTGAAATTCCGACTGTTTTGATATGCCAATATTATTACTTTATTGTTTCTTATGAGCAAAATATGTTAATTTAGGCTATACACTGTTAGGCTTCTTTCACACTGTCGGCAGCTAAGGCCGCAGGATTCCTGCGGAAAGAATCACTGCAGCTGACTTTTTTCAGGCTTGGATATATCTGTCCCTAACCCTGCGGCTAGTAGCTGCACAGAGAGCAGATAGCTGCAGGGTTACATAGTTACATAGTTAGTCAGGTCGAAAAAAGACACAAGTCCATCCAGTTCAACCACAAAAAACAAAAAAACAAAATAAAAAACACAGTACAATCCTATACACCCAACTCCATACCCACAGTTGATCCAGAGGAAGGCAAAAAACCCCAGCAGAGCATGATCCAATTTGCTACAGCAGGGGAAAAAATTCCTTCCTGATCCCCCGAGAGGCAATCGGATTTACCCTGGATCAACTTTACCTACAAATCTTAGTACCCAGTTATTTTATGTACATTTAGGAAATAATCCAGGCCTTTCTTGAAGCAATCTACTGAGCTGGCCCGAACCACCTCTGGAGGGAGTCTGTTCCACATTTTCACAGCTCTTACTGTGAAAAAACCTTTCCGTATTTGGAGGTGAAATCTCTTTTCCTCTAGACGTAAAGAGTGCCCCCTTGTCCTTAGTGTTGACCGTAAAGTGAATAACTCAACACCAAGTTCACTGTATGGACCTCTTATATATTTGTACATGTTGATCATATCCCCCCTTATTCTCCTCTTCTCAAGAGTGAATAGATTTAGTTCCTCTAATCTTTCTTCATAGCTGAGCTCCTCCATGCCTCTTATCAGTTTGGTTGCCCTTCTCTGCAAGGGGTTAGGGACAGATACATATATCCAAGCCTGAAAAAAGTCAGCTGCAGTGATTCTTGCCGCAGGAATCCTGCGGCCTTAGCTACATAATGCCGCGGTCATTGGGGCTGGGTGATACTTTTCTATACCCACTGTAAATAGTAGGGAGATAATTCTAGCGATGTTATACAAAATTGGCATATGTTGTTTTAACCATTATTGCTGTTCTGTTTTTTTGTATATATTCCCAAGTAAATTCTGCTTATTTAGCCTTGGTGTGTCATTGCTGGGAAAGTCCTTTAAGGGTAAGCACTACAAGTCATTTGCATTTTATAACAATTGCAATTGGCAAAACTTTGTTCCTAAAAATCAACACTGCACTCTCTCATTTTTGCTGCTTCTGAAAATCCCCATTTGCATTCACTGCCATCCACTTCCCCTTTAGATGAATTGCACATTCAGGTCAATCCACCATTAATTAAAATGGGCCGAATGCCGCTGCCGATTGCATAACTAGGCCGCTCTCCCCCCCCTCCCCCATCCTAGTCTCAGGCCAGTTCCAATCCGATCCTCGGCTCCAGTCCTACCTGCGCATGGGCCACAGTCGGTCGGTGCTGGTCTGCTGGCGCTCTCAGGTGGTGACTGGTGAGGTATCCCCGGAGTCCGGACCGGTTGTGGTGGAGCGGAGCATCCGCCCGACCCGGGGGAGATGATGACGGCGGCTGAGGACTCTGAGGAGATGAGCGCCAGACTCACTCACTCCCTCCACACACGACACTGCTGCGAGCAGGACCCACCAGTCATGACGTTGACACATGACCCACCGGCGACGAATCAAGAACATGATCTGAGTGTGACCCAATCACAGGCCGCCAGCTCCATACCGCCCTGCCCCTGACAGAGTGACTGACAGACGTACCGACGTGTCACGAGTCGACATGATCAGACACACCGTGTCCATGACATGACCCCCTCAGTCAGAGTCTGCCCGGACTGCCCCCACCCGCGCTCGCTCAATGTAATCTCGGTAACGCCGCCCAAGTAATGGGAACGGCGTTGCCGAGAGGGTAAGAGTAATCTGGTAGATTACTCATTACCCTCAGGAGGCCAATCGTTACGTAACGGCGTTTATTTAAACGCCGTTACTTACAACACTGCAAATGAAAGCATACTCAGTGCCGCGATCGGCCTTAGGTACTTCCAAGTATTCCCAAATTGCATCTTTGCACCACTCCTCTCTCATTTCCTCAATCATTGTCATGAGAGCTGGGGGCATGTAAGGAAATTCACAGCCGTAGTCCAGGGCCACCCACTTCATTACTATGCGCTGAAGGCGAGCAAGTTTCGGTAGGGTATGGGGGTGTCCAAGTCCTGACATGACAATGGCGTCAGGTGCTCTCCTCACGACAGGCAATGCAGCTGGTATGGGAGCAGTCTCTTTAGTAACACTGGTTTTTGGCACCGCAACTCCCCAAGTGGAGCGGTGTCCCTGGAACATCTCTTGTGCTTGCGGGGTTTGGAAGCACGGGAGTTTCTACCCCACTGTGACTCAGGCAGCTCCGGCTCAAACCATTGATCATCCAGTAGACAGTAGACAGTCCAGTCCAGTAGACAGTCAGCAGGCACATGGTCTAGCAGACGGACATGTGCCTGAGAGCTCCGCTCACCTGACCTCCTGTACTCACCCCCCCCGCACAGCACACAGCTAGGCAGGCAGGCAGGTGCTTCTTTTTCCTGCAGGATCAACTACAACGGCTTCCTGCTTTCAGCCTCCAGCGCCTAGGAACAACAGCTTGCTTCCTCCCCCTTGGGCCCTTCTTCTTCACAGTCTCCAGGGAGACTAAACAGGTAGGCCCCTGTTTCTCAGGGCCATCCACCTCCCCTGAGCCGTTTGGCGGCCGTCCTTTTCAGGATAAGCCGCCGAAGCGGCAAAAACACTGCGGCTCTCCCCCTCTTGCTCACCCCCACATTGCCAACCACATCCCCGACCTCAATCAAGGCATCCCTTCTTCGCCGTCCCCCCCTCGCCGCTGCTTCCCCGCTTTTCTTTTGATCCGCGCCAGCTGCGCTTGATTCGCGGCAGCCGCACCTTAGGAAAGACCGCGGCTTCAGCCACGGCCTAGCGGCGCACCGCAGATAAACCTAGAAATATCCCCAAAACTGCCCACCATACCCCCCCTCACCCCTGGAAGACCCCATCCACTTCCAATCTTAACTCAATCATACCAGCTGCTTCTCTGGTATTAATTCCACCCAGCATATAGCCCCCCTGCCTGGCTTTTTTACATGTGTCGGCGACCATCTTGGTACACCCTCCTTGATACACCCCCCAGCAACAGAGATATCTCTCACCTCCATTCCCTCACAATCAATAGTCACTTGATCCAGGGTTTGTACCGATCGCCTTTAGGGATCAGGAAGGAATTTTTTTCCCTGCCCAGCACATTGGCATAGCTCGGTCAGTTTTTTTTTGCCTTCCTCTGGATCAAGTCGGAAGAGAGGATTCACCGACTCTTCCTTCCACCACCATCCGATCACCGTCCCCCCCCCCCCCCCCCCCGGTGATGGTGGACCATGGCGAATCTGCATTATTCGGCAAAAACCATTCGGGATTTGAGGCGATTTGCCACTACACTACCAACCGTCACCAAAAAAGCCCTTAGAATTGAGCAACTTTTGAGAGTCGATCGTCGATCGACTGGCAAAAAATTCAATCACCCACCCCAACCTAAGCACATATCATGTGCTTTGATCAATACAAGATCGGCAGTAAAACATCCACGATTTCATACTACAATACGATTTAGACTGCCTCTTTATCACAGAAAGCTGGCTTACAGCCGACTGTAACACCATTCTGGGAGAATTGGTGCCAGAAAACTACCGTATTATAACTGAAAACAGAATAGGGCAAAGAGGCGGAGGCCTGGCGGTGATCCACAAGACTCACCTTGCAATCACCAAACCAATCCTTCAAAATCCCCTTCCATTCATGGAAACCCTTACTCTGAAACTGCAAACAAATCCCCAGCAGACTGTTTGCATTCTCCTCTGCTATAGACCACCCGGGCCAAAGTCACAGCTTCTACCATCATTGACGGAGTTCATCTCCACTTACACCCTTAACAGCAAACATCTTTTGCTGCTTGGGGATTTCAATCTCTGGGCCAACTCCTCACAGGATCCCGTGGCCGATGCTTGCATTGACCACCTGGAAGGATTAGGGCTACAGCAACTAGTATGCGGGCCCACGCATGCTTCGGGTCACACGCTTGACCTAATTTTCAGACAAGATCTGGACATAAGCATTTTGGAAAATGAACCATTGCCATGGACAGATCACCATGCAATTAAATTCATAATTTCCAAAACTCCCCCATTTATAAAAACACCTAAGCAGGTGACAACACATTTTACTAGATCTCAGAAGAAGCTCCACTCGGAACTCTTCAAGTATACCTTAGGAAAAAAAATAAAAACAATACAACCACTCCTAACTGCCTCAGAAACACTGGAGGCCATAAATACAGCCCTACTACAGTCAGCCGACTTAGTAGCACCAAAACGCAAAGCCCACATCCGGAAAAATAAATCCAGCTGGTTCAACAACCAGCTGTCGGTGCTGAAGCAAGAGCGCAGAAGGGCGGAAGCCACCTGGAAAAGAAGCGCTACAGAGATGAACCTCATCATCTACAAGGAAATAACAAGAAAATACCATAAAGAAATTATCAAAGCCAAGAAATATTATTTTTCTAAGGCTATCGACAGCACCCTAAACCGCCCCGCGAACTCTTCAAGCTGGTCACTCAGACCATGAATCCAGGGTGTCTTGAAGCCCCCAATTCAGACACCCAAGAATTTTGCAATGAATTGTCGGATTTCTTCATCAATAAAATTGAGAAAATCCGGGAAAGCATTCAGCAAAACAATACCCCCCTCAACCCCGCCCCCCTCGATCTTTCACACAGCACCCAAGAAATGTTCTACAACCAACAAAGTTCACTCTGAACCCCATCTCCATCGATGCCACAAAAAATATCATCGGTGCTTTGCGAAACAGCACAGCGCCCAATGATATCATCCCCACTAAACTGCTGAAGGAATGTGCCAACATCCTGGCACCGTCCATCACGCAGCTTATAAACAAATCATTTAAGGAAGGCATAGTGCCCTCCCAGCTGAAAGAGGGCACAATCCAGCCCATCTTGAAGAAACCTACCCTTGGCCCCAAGGACCCAACTCATCGCCGTCCCATAACAGCCCATAACGCTCTCTCCAAGGTAATGGAGAAAGTAGTGGTACAACAGCTGCAACAGCATCTGGATACCTATAATCTACTTGATCCATTTCAATCAGGTTTCCGTCCCGGACACGGGACAGAGACAGCATTGCTCAAAATATGGGACAACGCCCTTGAGGCCGCAGACAAAGGAGAATCTTGTCTCCTGGTTCTGTTGGACCTTAGTGTAGCCTTCGACACGGTAGACCACAAACTGTTACTGACTAGGCTGGCCGAGGTAGCCAGAGTCGCAGAAGGTGAGTTATCATGGTTCTCCTCCTTTTTAGAAAACCGATCACAAACAGTGAAATTGGGACCTTTTTCACTTCTGAAAAACGCACGGTGTCATGTGGAGTCCCTCAGGGATCCCCCCTGTCACCGGTGCTTTTCAATATCTATCTTCGCCCTCTCTTTGAAATCATTAGTAGTGAAAAACTACTATATCACTCATATGCAGACGACACGCAACTGTATTTTCGCATCTGCAACAAAAACGATCATCATCCCAGTTTAGAGACATGTCTCTCTTTAATAGAAAACTGGATGACAAAGAGTTATCTCAAACTCAATAGTTCCAAAACAGAACTTCTTCTGTTTCACGCCAGTCGGAAGAATCAACTAGCAACAACCTGGATACCTCCGCCCATTCTGGGCAAATCCATCACCCCTAGCTCCAAAGTCAAAAGTCTCGGTGTCATCTTCGACTCCTACATGACAATGGATGCACAAATAGGGTCAGTAGTCAGCAGATCTCACCATCTGCTGCGCCTACTACGCAGACTTATTCCATTTATTCCCAAAGAAGACATAGCAGTCGTGGTGGGAACAATTGTGAACTTCAGACTGGACTATGCAATTCCCCTTACCTCGGGCTCCCAAAGTACCAGATCGCTCTTCTGCAGGTCGTTCAAAATACGGCCGCCAGACTGGTGACTGGGAAAAAAACATGGGAATCAATCTCACCTTCGCTGAGAACCCTTCACTGGTTGCCAGTAAAGAACAGGATTGCTTTTAAAGCACTCTGTCTGACACATAAGTGCATCCACGGAAAGGCTCCGCAATATCTATGCGAAAAGCTAAAAGGTCATAACTCCAATCGCGTCTTGCGATCCACCGACCAAAATTTGGTCCAGATACCCAAAGCCAGATACAAGTCCAAGGGAGAAAGAAGGTTTGCGGTACAAGGTCCTAAACTATGGAACGCTTTACCAACCAGCATTCGGTTGGAGGAAAACCACCTAAACTTCAGAAGACGGATCAAAACTCTGCTTTTTTGATGCTCTGGAAAGACAGCAACAACAACTAGCGCCCAGAGTCGATTCAGTTTGCATGCGCCGCGCTATATAAGTTTTTTCATTCATTCATCCCCCACATCAGAGGAAGAGTCAATATCAGAAGTATTGTATTCCTCAGCAGGCAAACAGATACGTTCTTCAACAAGTGTACTGACCTTATCATGTCCATGCATAGGTAGGCCTCAACCACAGCCATGGGAGTCCTTGACGGGGCCCATTTTTCCAGATGTGAGCCAAGCGGGGACCACCGCCATGCATACTGTCTCGGTAGCAGCATTCACCTTCAAGCAGGCACATTCTCTTTATTCTCCGTGTCACTTACTTCCGACGACACAATCGGGGTAGCAGCCGATGGCATGGTTAACTCTCTGATCCCCCTCTAAATTTTTACGAAGCACTGGTACTTGGAAGTAACCAAGCGCTACATAAGTAATCAGCGCTTAATTGAGGATCGTGTGAAGAAGCAAAGGGAATGACAGTTAAATGAGTATACACTAAACCTAGTTCAGCTGGACGATGACCATACCTGGAGAATATGGATGGCAACAAAACAAGGATGTCAGCACTTAATGGGTTAAATTAAAATTAAAATACAAATTTAATTAAATCCCTAAGTGGCAGTCAGGAAGAACATACACAAGTTTATTCAGAGAGAATAAAATCCAAAAACCAATAAGGTGATGTTGATACAAGAAAGAATATTAATGAAATAAAAATAGCCTACACTGGTTACACTGGTGGTCCTGGAGCAATGAGAAGCTGACGGTCTGGTATGGATTTTAAGGGGAACTCCACCCCGAATAAAATAAAAAATGGCGTGACGTTCCCCCCAAAAATCCACACCAGACCCTTTATTCGAGCACGCAACCTGGCAGGCCACAGGAAAAGAGGAGGGAAGAGAGAGCGCCCCCCTCCTGAACCATACCAGGCTACATGCCCTCAACATTGGGAGGATACTTTGGGAGTCTGTGACCCCTCAAAGCACCATGTCCCCATGTTGATGGGGACAAGGGCCTTATCCCCACAACCCTTGCCCGGTGGTTGTGGGGGTCTGCGGGTGGGGGGCTTATCGGAATCTGAAAGACCCCTTTAACAAAGGGGACCCCTAGATCCCGCCCCCATGTGAATTAGTAATGGGGTACATTGTACCTCTACCATTTCACAAAGAAAGTGTAACAATTGTAAAAAAAACAAAAAAAAACCAACAGACACCGTTGGGAAAGCCCTTTATTAACCGCTTCCATACAGGGCTTTTATACACACATCCATACCAGGCCTATTCTGGCACTTCTCTCCTACATGTACAAATCATAATTTTTTTGCTAGAAAATTATGCAAAACCCCCAAACATTATATATGTTTTTTTAGCAGACACCCTAGGGAATAAAACGACGGTCATTGAAACGTTTTATCTTGCACGGTATTTGCGCAATAATTTTTCAAACGCCTTTTTTTTGGAAAAAAAATTGTTTCGTGAATTTAAAAAATAACAAAACAGTAAAGTTAGCCCAATTTTTTTGTAAAATATAAAAGATGATGTTACACCAAGTAAATAGATACCTAACATGTCACGCTTTAAAATTGCGCACACTCATGGAATGGCGCCAAACTTCGGTACTTAAAAATCTCCATAGGCAACGCCGGACGATTCGTTCTCCGGGCCCCCGATGGCACGGGAGAGCCCAAAGAAGCACCGGATGGCGGCGGGAGGGGGGGATGTCCCCTCCCGCCGCCTGTAAGAACGATCTAGCGGTGGAACCGCCGCTTTGATCATTCTTACGTTGTGCAGAATCGCCGGCAGAAGAGAAGGATATCTGAATGATGCCTCTAGCTGCAGGCATCATTCAGATATCCCCCCACAAAGCCCAGGACGTCATATGACGTCCACCCGGATCGTTAGAGGTCCTTTGTGGACGTCATTTTACAATGGGCTGGTATGGATGTGGTTAAAAAAAGAAAAAAAAATTCCAGTGGTGGTAATCCACTCTCGGTCTCCGCTCCAACGCTGTCGGCATCCTGCGATGGGTGATCCCCTCTCCGGGGTCCAGCGATGAGAAGATCTCCTCTTCATCCAGGTCCAGGATCCAGCGATGAGATGTCCATCCAGCGCACCGGCGAAAATGAACGTGATGCTGAGAATGTTATATCTTTTTTTAGGCCTTTCCAATTGTGATCCAACAATACTTCTTGTTGAGGGGACGGCAAATTTACACTGTTATACAATCTGTACACTCACTACTTTACATTGTACCAAAGTGTCATTTCTTCAGTGTTGTCACATGAAAAGCTAAAATAAACTATTTATAAAAATGTGAGGGATGTACTCACTTTTGTGAGATACTGTATATCATATATTTTTCGATGACGATGTACCTACACACACTGGTCACTTTATTAGATACTGTACAACAGTTCAATTGCTTGGTAACACAAATTGCTAATCAGCCAATCACGTGACAGCAACAGCAACTCAATACATTTAGACATCTAGATGTGGTGAAGACAACTTGCTGAAGTTCAAACCGAGCATCAGAATGGGGAAGAAAGGGGGCTTAAATGACAAGGTTGTTGGTGACAGACGGGCTGGTCTAAATATTTCAAAAACTGCTAAACTGCTGGGATTTTCACACACAACCATCTCTCGGGTTTACAGAGAATGGTCCGAAAAAGGAAAAACATCCAATGAGCGGCAGTTGTGTGGAGGAAAATGCCTTGTTGATGTCAGAGATCAGGGGAGAATGGGCAGACTGGTCCGAGATGATAGAAAGGCAACAGTAACTCAAAAAGCAACTTGTTGCAACCAAGGTATGCAGAATATCATCTCTGAATGCACAATTGATTGATTGATTGATTTTTGAGCTTAGTTAGGCGCCAAATGCCCACTTGACCCTTGAAGCAGGTGAGCTACAGCAGCAAAAGAGCACACCGGGTGCCACTCCTGTCAGCTAAGAACAGGAAACTGAGGCTACAATTCGCACAGGATCACCAAAATTGGACAATATAGGATTGGAAAAACATTGCCTGGTCTAATGAGTCTCAATTTCAGCTGCGACATTCAGATGGTGGGGTTAGAATTTGGTGTAAGCAACATGAAAGCATGGATCCATCCTGTCTTGTATCAATGCTTCAGTCTGGTGCGGTGTAATGGTGGGGGGGAGGGGGTATATTTTTGGGCACACTTTGGGCCCCTTACTACCAATTGAGCATCGTTTAAACACCATGTCCTACCCGAGTATTGTTGCTGACCATGTCCATCCCTTTATGACTAGAGTATCCCCATCTTCTGATGGCTCCTTCAAGCAGGATAATGCACCATGTCACAAAGATCCAATCATCTCACCACTGGACAATGAGGTCACTGTAATCCAATGCAGTGGTGGTGTGTCCATAAAGGGTGCCCGGGAGCCACCCTCTCTCTCCTGCCACCTCTCTCTCACCATAGATAGATTCATGCATTGCATAACTCTATCTATGGTCGCCGCTGCCACCCCCTATTCATGTGCCCGACCCCTTTTCGGGTGCCTGAATTACAGTGGCGGGGGAAATTTTTGGAAGCACCTGATTAGAGCTGAAGGTGCTTGGGTCTGTTACCTGTCACTTGATTGGCTGAAACGACAGGCACTGTGATTGGACACCGCCTATCAGGCGTCCAATCATAGCAGAGGACAGGACGGGAGGAGACATCAAGGAGCGTGGAGGACATTGCCATGACCCGCTGCCCCGCAGAGACAAGGTAAGTGACGGGCGGGCAGGGGATGCATAGTGGCAGCATTTGATGGGCACAGTAGCGCCAATTGATAAGCACACTGGCAGCAGTTGATGGGCACACTGGCAGCAAGTGATGGGCACAGTAGTGGCAATTGATGGGCACACTGGCAGCAATAGGTGGGCACAGTAGCGCCAATTGATGGGCACACTGGCAGCAGTTGATGGGCACAGTAGCGGCAGTTGATGGGCACAGTAGCGGCAGTTGATGGGCACACTGGCAGCAAGTGATGGGCACACTGACAGCAATTGGTGGGCACAGTAGTGCCAATTGATGGGCACACTGGCAGCAGTTGATGGGCACAGTAGCGGCAGTTGATGGGCACACTGGCAGAAAGTGATGGGCACAGTATCGGCAGTAGATGGGCACAGTGTCAGCAATTGATGGGCACAGTGTCAGCAATTGATGAGCACACTGGCAGCAATTGATGGGCACAGTAGCAGCAATTGATGAGCACACTGGCAGAAATGGGTGGGACCTGTAGCGGCAATTGATGGGCATACTGACAGCAATTGATAGGCACAGTGTCAGCAATTGATGGGTACAGTAGCTCCGTTTGATGGCACAGTTGCGGCAATTTATGGGTACAGTGGCTGCATTTGATAGTCACAGTGGCGGTAATTGATGGCACAGTGGCTGCGTTTTATGGGCACAGTGGCTGCAATTGATGTTTTTTTTTTCAGTTTGTTTGTGCCCCCCAAAAAATTTGGACACCAGGCAACACTGCTCCAATGGCCCCCACAGTCAACAGATCCCAATCCAATAGAGCACCTTTGGGATGTGGTGGAACGGAGATGTGCAGCCAACAAATCTGCAGCAACTGCGTAATACATTTATGTCACTATGGACCAAAATCTCTGAGGAATGTTTTCAGCACCTTGTTGAATCTATGCCATGAAGAATGAAGGAAAAAGGGGGTCCAACCCGGTACAAGCAAGGTGTACCTAGCAAAGTGGCCGGAGAGTGTATGTAGCACATATGTAACAATATCCAATGTAGCATAAGTATATCATATTGTTTCGTTGACTTGCTACATAAATTCCCTCGTGAGGGAGGTGTTCTATTTGAAGACGAATAAAAACTCTCTATAGCTTGAGTGATTATGATATCAAGCTAAATGCCGTTTACGATGCACAAGAGATTCATCCTGAGTTTGCCGTAATCTAGGCTTGAGTTTCAGAGAACAGGAACGCTTTGCGGGTTATCTCCATCCGAGAGGCAACATTCCAAATTCACGTCCACCAAAGCAAAGCAGAAACCCCTGAATAATTCATGGACTTAATGTAGGCAGATGGGCTGAGAGGGAAATGTCACCATATTGTTTTAGTGCTCAACCTGTAAGACGTAACTCGCATTGTGATTTATCTGCAGAGCGTAGGGAGATGTCAGCGGAGAACTATGCTGCGGAGAAAACATTAATATTTTGACATTTTGCAGCAATATTTGTGCTCCGGCATTTTCCCCCCCTATTTGCTTTTACAAATGGCCTGCAAGTGGTGTTTACCTTTTATGAAGTTTTGGCAGTGACGTGGAGATGTGAGGATTAGGAAGATGAACACTCTTTTGTTCTGGATCTGCAGACCTTTCCATCTGGAGCTTTTCCCAGAATCCCGGAGTAGGACAAAGGAGGATTTTCTGATCCCACTGGACAGCCATGCTGCCTATATAGAATAGTATGACCAGATGTCCCCGTTATTTGGGGGCTGTCCCCGATTTCGGGTGGTTGTCCCTGGATTCATCACTAGTTCAACAATGGCATCTCTGGCTCATGGCCTGTGGTAAAGTCTGCCTGGTGACATTTTGCTTGGGAGGTACTATGGGGTTGATTTACTAAAGGAAAATATACTCTGCTGTTGCTCTAGAGCTTAGTAAATGAGCAGAAGCTCTGCTGACTTCCATAATCCAATCATGTGCAAGCAAAAATGCTGTTTTTCTTTTTTCTTTCATTTTTCCTTGCATGTGATTGGGTACTCTTTGCAAAGAGAAGCTTTATCCCATTTTCTAAGCTGTGGAGCAATTACACTTTCAGAGTGCAACTACACTTTGCAAAGTGCATAGCCTATTTGCCTTTAGTAAATCAACCCCTAAGTGACACTTTTTGGGGACCAGCGGCACCAATACAGTGATCAGTGCTAAAAACTATGGACCAGATTCACAAAGCACTTACGCCGACGTATAACAAGTTACGCCGACGTAAGTGCAAATGTGCGCCGTCGTATCTGTGCGCCAGACCCACAAACTAATATGCGCCTAAAACAGGCTACACCCCACCGACGTATCTTGCTTACACCGGCGTAGGGTGGGCGCACATTTAGGCTGGGCGCATTGTGCCGCTCCCATTGATTAGCCATTCAAACATGCAAATGAGGGAAATACGGCAATTCACGAACGTGCGTGTGCCCGGCGCTTGCTACGCGAGATGCGCGTAAGTTGTATGTCCGGCGTAAAGTTATTCCCCATAAAGGAGGTGCAACCCAGCAACAGACATGCTCAGGTCTGCACCAGGGAACACAAGCCGGTGTATTGTGCGTTGGACGTGTAGGCTAGGCGTACGTTACGTTCACGGCGTACGCAATGATCCGGCGTAGCTTAGGCAGTTTTGCTGGCGTGGTTGTGAGCAGGCGCATAGGGGTGCGTCCACATCACGGCGCTTGCCCAGTTCTCGTGAATAGTACCTGTCTGGTGGTCGGCCCATCATTTGCATGGGGTCACGCCTCATTTGCATGGGTCACGCCCACTTCCACCTACGCCGGCGTACGCCTTCGAAACCCACGCCACGCTGGCGCAGCGTTGGGAGCACTGGCTTGCTGAATGCAATGCTTGCCTCTCTGCGCTGCGTTGTCGTAGCGTACGGTGGTTACTCTACGGCGGCGTAATGTGCGCCTTGCTTTCTGTGAATCTGGGCCTATGTGTTGTCACTGTACTAATGACACTGGCAGGGAAGGGGTTAACGTCAGGGGCAATCAAAGGGTTAAATGTGTTCCCTGGGAGTGTTTGCTAACTGTGAGTGGAATGGTTTGACTGGGGGGGAAGACAGAGATCCGTGTTCCTGCTTAGCAGAAACACAAGATCTACATCTCCCCCTCTCACAGAACGGCAGTCTTCCTTGTTTACATAGTTATGCCAGCGTTCTGTCTGCTTTGGGAACGTTTGGCAAGTCCCGGTGGACATCGGGTCCCGCTTGACCCATTGATTGGCTACCGCTGTGTCCCGAAAAAAAACAAAAAACATACAGGTACGGTACGTGATTTAGTGATGAAGGCCCACCCTGCTGCAGTATTTCTGAGTGGGGCAGTCCTCCAGAAGTGGAAATATACAAAAGCAGCAGTCTTTTATTATAATAATAATATTATATTCACTGCTGATATATAATATTGGGGAATGGCACACAAGACTGCTGCTTATATCATTTACATCTGATATCACACACTGGTCCTTCCCCATCTCTTCTCTCATCTAGATCATCAATCCAGTATATAATATTTGTCCATGACCATACTATAATAAATATGTTCATGATGCCATAATAATGTCCACATGCAATTCCGAATATGATTGCTGCAGACTGTGTATAATACTGTTTATGAAAAAGAAAAAGAAGCAACTCTCAAGAGCTTATGCGCCTCTTACAAGAAGTAAATTATTATTATTATACACGATTTATATAGCACCAACAGTTTACGCAGCGCTTTACAATGTAGAGGGGGGACTGCACAATTACAGTACAATACAGAAGGGACAGGAGGGCCCGGCTCGTAGAGTTTACATTCTAAAGGGAGGGGGTGGTGGTACAAAAGGTAATAGATGCGGGAAATGATTTGATGGGGAAGGCTCGGGGACAGTTGTTAGGTGGGTGTGGGAAAGGATTCCCTGAATAAATTAGTTTTCAGGGATCTCCTAAAGGTGGACAGGGTAGGGGCTATGGGCCAGATTCTGGTAGAAGTGCGGCGGCGTAACGTATCGTAGATGCGTTACACCGCCGCAAGTTTTCATCGCAAGTGCCTGATTCACAAAGCACTTGCGATGAAAACTACTCCGGCGCAAGGCGGGCCAATTCAAATGGGCGTGTGCCATTTAAATTAGGCGTGCTCCCGCGCCGGACCTACTGCGCATGCTCCGTTTCTTAACTACCGCCGTGCTTTGCGCGCCGTGACGTTATTTTTTTCGAACGGCGACGCGCGTATCGTAATTCCATATTCCCGGACGGCTTACGCAAACAACGTTATTTTTTAAATTTCGACGCGGGAACGACGGCCATACTTTATACAGCAATACGATTGCTGTGTAAAGTTAAGGCACCAAAAATGACGACTAACTTTGCGACGGGAAACTAGACTAGCAGCGACGTAGCGAATGCGAAAATCCGTTGTGAATCGCCGTAACTCCTAATTTGCATACCCGACACTGGTTTACGACGCAAACTCCCCCCAGCGGCGGCCGCGGTACTGCATCCTAAGATCCGACAGTGTAAAACAATTACACCTGTTGGATCTTAGAAATATCTATGCGTAACTGATTCTATGAATCAGTCGCATAGATAGAAACAGGGATACGACGGCGTATCAGGAGATACGCCGTCGTATCTCTTTTGTGAATCTGGCCCTATATACTTGTTATGTATAAAAATATGCTTTATTCTTCCAATTAATATAAAAGTGACTAAAAACAGCAACAACAGCAAAAAATATAAAAATAAAGGACAACAACAAGAGCTTTGGTGTACATGAAAATTAGCATAATGGATGTCCAAAATGGCACAAATATAATACAATACACAAAAAAACATATATATATATATATATATATATATATATATATATATATACACACACATATATATATATATATATATATATATATATATATATATATATATATATATATATATAATAAAACCTTGATTTGAGGGCGTTTTGAAAGACAAGCAACATTTTTTATTAAATTTTGACTTGATATACAAGCGATGTCTTGATATACAAGTAGCGTCACGTCAATTCACGTCACAACTAAGTATAAAAGAGAAGAGAGGCGCCTCTAAGTGTAGCAATATTACTACATTAAAGGCACAACATTTAGCAACATATTGCTACACTTAGAGGCGCCTCTCTTCTCTTTTATACTCTGTAGCTCCTGCTGGATTTTGCTTCTAATCGCCTCGTGGAGGCTTCCATATGTGGATGGACATTTTATGGTTACACAACCCATCACATTGCTATAATCTTTTTATATGGACTGTAAACTGAAGGACCTATGAATAAATGGTTGTGGAACGAATCATTTGAGTTTCAATTATTTCCTATGGGAAAATTCACTTTGATATACAAGTGCTTTGGATTACAAGCATGTTTCTGGAACGAATTATGCTTACAATCCAACGTTTTACTGTATATAAATCCTTGTTTATGCTATTGTTAAGGAAAACCTCAACGCGTTTCAATCATAATTTTGTTTTGCAATCTTCTTCAGGGTGATATGGACATCTATAACATATCAACAACACATAATATTAGTAATATAATTTTAGAGGACGGCACACCTGTATATACAGGTAGCCAAAGTGTCAGAGAGTCCTACCTTCAAATAGAAGAGGTATTGGATGGCGAGAGCAACAAATAATAGAAAATAATAATAAAATGCAAGACATCACACCAGGATGTTCTCACGTTGGTCAGCCATCGAGGGAGTGGGCGAGGAGTCCAGTTTGGCCTGCAAGAGGTCACAATTCCATTAGGTGTGCAAGGGTGGGAGAAGGCACAGGTGCGCATGCAATATGTATAATGTCTGTAGATTTTATACAGCCACTGTTGCATTGTCCACAAATCTCAATGTGTCTATTGTACTGGCACAAATCCTATAGATTTTTACCAAATAGAGTGGAACCTCGGATTGCGAGTAACGCAGTTAACGAGGGTTTCGCAATACGAGCGCTGTATTTTAAGGTATCCTAACTCGGTTTGCGAGTGTTGTCTCGCAAAATTAGCAGGATTCAGGCCAAAGCGCGTTTGGCCTGAGGTCAGGGGCGCCGATCTCAGCCGTTCGAAATGCACAGAAAGGCCCTAAGACAGCTCGGAAAACCTCGGAAAGGGAGTCTTTCCGAGGTTTGCAGAGGTCAGCCGAACTGTCCCCGGGCCTTTCCAGCCGTTTCAGAGGCTCTCCGGTGCCCCCCGCCACTGGTCGCATGCGGTATTGGATGCCATTGAAGTCAATGCCGAACAAATTATTTTCGTTACCATTGACTTCAATGGGGAAACTCACTTTGATATGCAAGTACTTTGGATTACAAGCATTCTCCTGGAATTATGCTCGTAATCCGAGGTTCCACTGTAGATGTACCTTACAAATTCTATGCGTCACCTGGAGGACAAATAATTTCCTCCAAGTGTGTGCATACACAGCTTATTAATGAATATTCACGGCATACATGTAAAGTAGGATCTGTATTATAATGTAAAACAGTTACCTTATTTTACTCTATGTGGGTCCCAGTGGAGATGTATTTATCTATCCAATATTTGCCTTTGCTTGTGGTAATCGTGTCATGGAATGACCAGCAGATTATATATTTGTCACAAGACTAATAATGTCACAGGTTCCTCATTGTTGTAGCACCCATATGCTGCATTAGGAGAAACGTTTATATTTACCAGGACATGTATACATATGTACATAAGACAATTGATTAATAGGGCTGGGACATCCGTTCCAAGACAATAAATTTAAGATATGTGGGAAGATAGCGTTCGATGAATAGCTACTTACTGGGAACCGACTGTCACCACTCAATCCTATCCTGCAGCTGTCCAGTGTGTTGTGACACTGCATGAGAATGAGGAATGGACTGAGTGTGCTATTTGAATAGAAGCCTCCTAATTACCCTCACCCGTAACACTTGTGTGTGTGGTCCGGGTATTAGCAGGCGCACCAATGCGTCAGCCCCCAACCTCTGCAACTAGAAGATTCCTCTTGGAGTCAGAAGGCCAACCCAATGCCAGAGTGTCCAAAACAGAGGTCATGTGTGCAGGGCCAAAAGTTTCCGGCAAGGAGGAAGTGTACAGTGTAGTGTAAAATCTAGTGAATTCAGATAGGATGTCCTCCTGTGAGGTGGCCGTTACGCCATCTGCTGTGAGGATTTTACGAGACTACTGCAAGGGGTCTATCTGGCTGCGTCAGTAGCACCAGTAATCTGCTGTTTTTGTCCCCATACTCAAAATTCTCCTGTCTACCAGATTGTATGCTAAGTCTAGTGACCTCATGTCAGAAACCATGAATCAGACCAAGACAGAAGTACAGTTGTCGGGCAGTCTCGGCTCCTCCCGCGCTGACGTCCTGGACGTACAGGACGTCAGCGCGAGAGTAGCCGAACATTGCCGACAATACACGAGTGTACTGCGCTCTGTATATGTCGGCGCAGTATTCAAACTTGGCGCGGGAAACGAGTGGGGAGGACGCCGCAGAAGGACGCCGGACCCGACGAAGAGGACACCTGAAGCCGCAGACGGACGCCGGACCCGACGAGGCCGCCGATGGACGCCGCACAAGACACCAAAACTGTAAGTACAAAAAAAACTTTTCCACAGGATTCTTCTCTGTCCTCTGCTATGATTGGACGCCTGGTAGGCATCCAATCACAGCGCCTGTCACTTCAGCCAATCAAGTGACAGGTAACCAGACCCAAACACCTGATTGGCTGAGAGGCGAGTCAGTGTTAGGAAAGCGATTTATTTGCTTCCCTAACACAACAGTAAGTAAACAGCGAACGCACAGCATTGCGCCCGCTGTTTACCATTTTGGAAGCCTATTAGAGCCCACGGCTCTAATCAGGCGCTTCCAAAAACATCCCCACCGCTGTAATTCAGATGCCCGACGCCCGACAAGGGGCCGAACACCTAAATATAGAGCGGCAGCCATGCTATGCATGAATCTGTCTATGGTGATAGAGGGGTGACGGGAGAGAGGAAGCGGCGCTCCTGCTCCATTTATGGACACACCGCCACTGCTCATGGAGACGCAACACACTGGACAGCTGCAGGATAGGATTGAGTGGTGACAGTCAGTTCCCTGTAAGTAGCTATTTATCGAACGCTATCTTCTCACATATCTTGAAATATGGTCTGTTGACCCTTTGGGCTTGGAACGGATGTCCCAGCCCTAATTATCAATTGTCTTATGTACATATGTATACATGTCCTGGTAAATATAAACGTTTGTCCTAATGCAGCATATGGGTGCTACAACAGTGAGGAACCTGTGACATTATTAATCTTGTGACAAATATATAATCTGATGGTCATTCAATGACACGATTTCCACAAGCAAAGGCAAATATTGGATAGATAAATACATCTCCACTGGGACCCACATAGAGTAAAATAAGGTAAATGTTTTACTCTATAATACAGATCCTCCTTTACATGTATGCCGTGAATATTCATTAATAAGCTGTGTATGCACACACTTGGAGGAAATGATATATCCTCCAGGTGACACATAGATACATCTATTTGGTAAAAATCTAAAGGATTTGTGCCAGTACAATAGACACATTGGCCCGGATTCACAAAGCACTTACGCCTCGAGATACGCCGCGTAAGTGCAAATATGCGCCGTCGTATCTGTGCGCCGTGCCCACAAACTAAGATACGCCAGAAAATAGGCTTCATCCGACCGACGTAACTTGCGGAGAGTGGGCGCATATTTACGCTGGACGTTGTTAGCGCTCCCATTCTTTTTCTATTCATATATGCAAATGAGGGAGATACGCCGATTCACGAACGTACGTCCGTCCGACGCAGGCTACGACTTGTGCACGCAAGTCGTACGTCCGGCGTAAAGTTATTCCCCATATATGAGGCGCAACCCATGCAAAGGTATGGACCAGGGAACTCATGCCGTCGTATTTTACGTCGTTTACGTTGTACGTGAATATGGCTGGGCGTAGGTTACGTTCACGCCGTAGGCAGTGATCCATCGTATCTTAGGCATTCGTTCCAACGTGATTATGAGCATGCGCTCTGGGATGCGTCCACGGGACGGCGCATGCGCTGTTCGTTATTCGTATCTATCTGGCGCTTGGCCCATCATTTGCATGGGGTCACGCCTCATTAGCATGGCTCACGCCCACTTCCACTTACGACGAAATACGTCTAAGAAACCCAGCGCAGATTTGGCAGCACTGGCTTTGTGAATCCAGTGCTTGCCTCTCTGCGCTGCGCCGGCGTAGCGTAAAATAGATACGCTACGGCGGCATAAATATGCGCCGATGTATGTGGACAATGCAACAGTGGCTGTATAAAATCTACAGACATTATACATATTGCATGCGCACCTGTGCCTTCTCCCACCCTTGCACACCTAATGGAATTGTGACCTCTTGCAGGCCAAATTGGAGTCCTCGCCCACTCCCTCGATGGCTGACCAACGTGAGAACATCCTGGTGTGATGTCTTGCATTTTATTATTTTCTATTATTTTTGCTCTGACCATCCAATACCTCTTCTATTTGAAGGTAGGACTCTCACACTTTGGCTACCTGTATATACAGGTGTGTCATCCTTTAAGGCTCTTTCACACGGAGCGGACCGTTTCTGGGTCCGCTCCGTGTGTCCGCGGGGATCCCCACTCAGCTGTCGGCGGATAGGGTGGTCCCTGCACACAGTGCAGGGACCGCCCTGTCTCTGCTCCACAGTCCCCTATGGGGGACCGGATGCAGACGGACCGTCTGTCCGTCTGCATCCGGTCCGTTCCGCCGAACGGAAGAAAAATAGGGTTTCTTCCGTTCGGAAAAGCGGATCCCGACTGACGCGGACGCTAGCGGATGCTCCATCTGCTAACGGACGCGTTCCCATAGGGATTCATTACAAGTCCGTTAACGGACTTGTAATGAGCGGACGAACGGTCCACTAATGTGAAAGGACCCTTAAAATGATATTACTAATATTATGTGTTGTTGATGTAGCATTACCCCCGGAGGAGCTGCTAGTTGTTTTGGGTGGCACATTTACCTCGTGGCTCTCCCAAATTCCTAGGGGTGAATAGTTCTTATAGCAAAAGTAAAAGAATGTCCGCAACCAGTGTCTTTGCTGTGCTCTTTATTACCCAGCCGGGTAAAAACAATGAACTGGTGATGAAAGGGATAGAGTTTGTAAGAAGAAGGAGAACAGCAGATTTAGGCGTAGTATTTGGAACAGTCCTGTTCCCGTATGTAACACTTTCCGTACCACTCCTGCCTGAGTGGGTATAGTGTACCCGGACAGGCCTCTCTCACTGACCTGGCAGCCGGAGTATCACTCGAACATTTGTAGGATAAAGTCCCTGCCACAGACCCTCCTTGGTGAACTTGAACTTGAGGAAAAATCTCTGCCACAGACCCTCCTTGGTGAATGTCAGGGAGACACCTCTGCCACAGGCCCTCTCTGACTTGGTAGTTACGGAGGCAATCCTCCTTAGGTGAATTACGCCTGGATCTCCTTCTTATTGTCGCCCAGGTACCGACTAACAGGTGATCAATCCTTCGGTGTCCGGCTACCTTGATCCCCGGTCGTTTGTCAATCCTTTTGGACTGTCAGCCTCTCATTGGCTCTCCTCAGACGGACTCCACACCGAACAGCAATACCGCTTGGGATCCTCGAAGGTGGGAATCCAGTTGCTCATTGGGTCCCCGTCGCTGTTCAGATGCTCCGGGCCAACATGGCCCCGGAACCAGGAACACCGCGTGGCACGCACGCCCCGGCCAGGTAGGCCATAACGCCGGGGCGCCGTAATGTGACCACCCTAAAGGTGGGTGCCACACTGGACGAAGAAGACCCAGAACCAATGGCGTCTGCCCCATAAATACCCTCCCCCAGCATGCACAGCGAGGCCCAACCCTCCTGATTGGCTGCTGGGGAAGAGCACCCAAACCTTGCTGCCATCTACTGCACTGGGGTGGGAAGAACACCCCAGTACAACAGAATAAGCCCACAGCACAGTCAAGCCGAGACAGAGACCCTGGGCCAGATTCACAGAAGAAATACTTGCGGCGGTGTAACGTAAAGACGATACGTTACGCCGCCGCATTTGTACCTGAATCTGGTCCCCTGTTTTTAACATAACGATTTGGATCAGAGTTTAACTACACTCTGATCTACCTCTAAATTTAAATAGCACCGGTACTGAAAAGTAACCAGGCGCTACATTGATATATTATAGATGTCCATATCCCCCTGAAGAAGATCGCAAAAAAAATAATTATGGTTGAAACGTGTTGAGGTATTCCTTAACAATAGCATTCATATATATATATATATATATATATATATATATATATATATATATATATATATGTATTTTTTTGTGTATTGTATTATATTTGTGTCATTTTGGACATCCATTATGCAAATTTTCATGTACACCAGAGCTCTTGTTTTCCATTTTTTTTTCTTTTTTGCTGTTGTTGCTGTTTTCAGTGACTGTTATATTAATTTGAAGAATAAAGCAGATTTTTATACATAAGTATATTTACTTCTTGTAAGCTGCACATAAGCCCTTCAGAATTTCTTCTTTTTCATAAATGCTATTGAGCTAGCAGCACCCAGTCCACTAACCAGGGGAGGTGGGTTCCATGTTTTGTGTATAATACTGTTTGTCTACAGCTTGAGCCAGGCAGCAATTATTACAGTCTACACTGACTGTTACCTTCTCTTCGTTCTCAGTTTCAGCTAGACATTCGTTTCGTTCCGAACGAGTTTAACGAATTTCAAGAAATTTGTTCATTCGGAAATATATCCGAAAGAATGAAAACCCATTTAATTAATTTTTCCAAATATTCGTAAATTTGAATATTTGTAAATTCGTTAATTAAAAAATGTGTAAATTCGAAAATTTGAAAACCCAAAAATTCAAAAATCTGAAATAATAACTAACTAATAATAACTTACCTATTACTAACTAGTAAATTATAGGTATTGGAATTTCCTTTTAAATTTGGCTGTTAGTGAACGAAATGAATACAAATTTATCCGACGTTACGAATTATCTGAAATAACTAATTCCACATCTAAATGAATGGAACATAACGAATTAGTAATAATAAATAACAATAATAATAAAAACGTTTTATTATTATTTATTATTAATTCATTTCATTCCATTTGTTTAGATGCGCCATTCGTTATTTTGGATAATTCATTCCGTTCCAAATTCCTTTTTTGTAACAAATTTCAACAAATAGGTTAATTCGTAAATATTCAAATTACTGAAATCACATTTAACTAATAATTCCAAATATTCGTAAATTCAAAAATCTGAAAACCCGAAAATTCGAAAAAATAATAACTTACCTATTACTAACTATTAAATTATAGGTATTGGAATTTCCTTTCAAATTTGGCTGTTAGTGAACGTAATCAATATGAATTTATCCTAAGTTACGAATTATCTGAAATAACGAATGCCACATCTAAATGAATCGAACGTAATGAATTATTAAAAATAAATAATATTAATACAACATTTTTAATACTACTAATAAAAATAGAAACGTTTTACTATTAATTTGTTCCGTTCCATTTGTTTAGATGCGGAATTCGTTATTTTGGATAATTCGTATCTTTGGATAAATTCGTATTCGTTACGTTCACTAACAGCCACATTTGAAAGGAAATTCCAATACTTGTAATTTAATAGTTAGTTATTATTAGTTGAAAAAAATAGAAAAAAGTGCACTAACCCACAAGTGAAAGTATATAACCACTTCTTCAGCCCCGCACCATTTTGCTGGTCAGTGACCGGGCCACTTTTTGCGATGCGTCGCTTAAACTGACAATTGCGCGGTCGTACGACGTGGCTTCCAAACAAAATTGGCGTCCTTTTTTCCCCAGAAATAGAGCTTTCTTTTGGTGGTATTTGATCACCTCTGCGGTTTTTATTTTTTGCGCTATAAACAAAAGGTAAAGGAGCCTGTGTTCTGCCTATCACGGAGGTCCTCTCGTCTGAAGCCGAGGATGAGAAGACATCCGTAATAGGCAGAACACCGAACAGAGGCTCTGCTGGGAAACCAAATGTTCCGCCTATCACGGAACACCACAAAGAGGAGGCGCGGCTTTTAAATAATGGATGCCCGAGGTCTGGTACCGGCGTATAAGACGACCCCTGGGTTTTGAGGCAAGTTTTTAAGCCCAAAAGGTCGTCTTATACACCGGAAAATACGCTAACCTGAACCAGTCTCTGAATATATAGATTATATATAGCACCTTCATTAGTTCTCATAGTTTACTCATTTAACTATTATAAGGACTTGTTTTAGCATATGTAAACGGCGTTCAAACCAGACATGTGAGGTATCGCCACAAACGTTAGGTCGAGAGCAATAATTCTAGCACTAGACCTCCTTTGTAACTCTAAACAGGTAACCTGTAATAAAATTGAAAGCAACGTCCATGGAGACTTTTAAAGCAGAGTTCCCCCCCTAAAAATTTACTTTCTATTAACAGCTTGCATTTAAGCACTTAAGACCCAGACCATTATGCAGGTTAAGGACCTTCCCCCTTTTTGCGATTCTGCACTGCGTCGCTTTAACTGACAATTGCGCGGACGTGGCTCTCAAACAAAATTGACGTCCTTTTTTTCCCACAAATGGAGATTTCTTTTGGTGGTATTTGATCACCTCTGCGGTTTTTATTTTTTGCGCTATAAACAAAAATAGAGCGACAATTTTGAAAAAAAATCTATATTTTTTACTTTTTGCTATAATAAATATCCCCCAAAAATATATAAAAAAAACATATTTTTTCTCAGTTTAGGCCGATACGTATTCTTCTACATATTTTTGGTAAATTAGCATTTATTGATTGGTTTGCGCAAAAGTTATAACGTTTACAAAATAGGGGATAGTTTTATGGCATTTTTATGAATAATTTTTTTTTTACTAGTAATGGTGGCGATCAGTGATTTTTTTTCGTGACTGTGACATTATGGCGGACACATCGGACACTTTTGACACATTTTTGGGACCATTGTCATTTTCACAGCGAAAAGTGCTATAAAAATGCACTAATTACTGTGAAAATGACAATGGCCGTGAAGGGGTTAACCACTAGGGTGATACTGAGGTGGATAATAATCTCTCGGATCCCTTCGATCCTGATTATGGTAATTGGGGTCCTGATGGTATCCATGCGTATGGCCCCCCTGGTTACCTGATTGGTTATGTGATGAATTTGATGGTTTCTGATTATTTTTATTTTTCCAAAAGGGTTTCTTTGGGGACTTAGAGCGAGGTTTTTGGCTGTTATTATTATTCCTCCACCAAGGTTTTGGTGTTCTAGGTTCACTCTGTTCCTCCCTATAGGGTCTAGGTGGATCATTAACATAATCTCGTTGAGATCTTGCATACTCTTCCCCATTGTGTCTAGGGCGTTCCGGTGATCTATATCTTGGTTCCCTCGGTGGGGAGATTATCCGTACCTCTCTGTCCGGAGAGGACGACACTGACCCTATTTTTCCATCTTTAAGATTAAGTTGCCATCTAAAAATCTGATGGGATCGATAGTCATTCGTATCCCTCATATATTTCCTCCTTTTACGTTGTTTAATTTCAACATCCTTTTGTTCCAATACTTTGTTCAGTTGATTGGTAAGTGTAATAAATGAAGGATTATCTTTATACCCTTCTAAGGAAGTTTTGCAATTTGCTATCAATTTATTGATATTTGCAAGTTTGCGTTGTTCCTCTTAATTAGAAATTGCAAAACTTCCAGCCCCTTTTCATTGAAGAACTTAAACCATTCCTCAATGGAATCTTTATCCAATAGTCCATCATTGATGGGAACGTCCCATCTTAGTCTCCTAGGGACTATTCCCTCCTTGATATATTGTTCATGGGTGGTGAGATCCCACCACACACTGACCTTCTCCATGAGGTGCCCAAATTTTCTAAAATTGGTATCTAGGTCACCTGTTTCTGCAGTATTTTTGGTGGTAAAATCTCTGGCAGTGATATTAGTAAGGCCTTAGGCCTGGTGTGGCGAAATATGAACTTTGTGCTGCTACTGGCTGAGCTGACTGACTGCCTGATATTGCTTGTAGCTTAAAAGACTCCAACTATCCAGGCCTAAGGCTCCTCACCTGGCTCTGGCTGCGCAGGGGCCACAGTCGGTCGGTGCTGTCTCTGCTTGCGCTCTAGCCTCAGTCAGGACGGAGTCAGGAGGTATCCCAGAGTCCGGACCGCCGACCAGATGTCGGCGGCTGGGAGTGAGAGAGTCAGTGACTCAGGTGAGGAGTGATTTGGAGTGAGGAGGAGTAGAGCGCCAGACTCCCTCGGGCCTTGACACACGACACTGCAGGCGGGAGACTCCAGGCGCGTGCATGCGCCAGCGCCACCCACCCAAGATGAGTCACGAGTCCGACCGACACATGACCCACCGGCGACGAATCAGAAGATGATGTGCAGTGTAAGTGTGACCCTCACCCAATCACAATCCACTGGCCAGCTCCATCCCGCCGACACTCACAATCATCACAGACGTGATGATCACTAGTCAGACATGACCCCAGAGTCTGCCCGGACTGCCCCCACCCGCGCGCCCAATGTAATCTCGGTAACGCCGCCCATGTAATGGGAACGGCGTTGCCGAGAGGGTAAAAGTAATGTGGTAGATTACTAGTTACCCTCAGGAGGCCAATCGTTACGTAACGGCGTTTATTTAAACGCCGTTACTTACAACACTGCAGGTACGTGCCTGTGCCCAGCCGTGCCATTCTGCCGACGTATATCGGCGTTAGGCGGTCCTTAAGTGGTTAATGTAAAAAAAAAAAAAAACTTTACATTTTTTTACTCACTTCTATCTGGCTGTTACTAGGCAGATTTCGTAATCTGCCTAGTTCCTGGTTCTAGGTGGTTCGACTTCCTGTCTTAAGACCCCATTGCCTCCTGGAAAATGATGACACTCATTTCCCAGGGGTCTCTGGGCATTACTGTGCCTAAAAATCGCCCAGCATGCACCTCTCTCTAAAAACCAGGAAGAAAAAGCAACTGGGCTTCACATGCCCACACCTATGATGGATACGGCCACAACATGAGCTGGAGGATATAAGGGAAGTGTTTGCAATGATTTCTGGAATGATTGGGGAGCTATTAATATGTTTTAGGGACTATTTAATGTGATTCATTTTAGCTTGCAAAAAAAATAAAAAAATATGCCCGGAACTCCGTTTTAAGTACTGAAGTTTGGCGCCATTCCATGAGTGTGCGCAATTTTAAAGCATGACAAGTTAGGTATCTATTTACTCAGCATAACATCATCTTTCACACCATACAAAAAAATCGGGTTAACTTTAGTGTTTTTTTTTATTCCACCCCAAAATAATAGTTTTTAATAAATTGCTGTGCAAATACTGTATGACATAAAAAGTTGCAACATGTTGTTTTATGGAACAATTTGTTCTGGTTCAAGTAAAGCAGCAAAAAGCAACTGGTGTGGATCAGTGTCGGCCGTCCATAAGAGGCGCAGGGGCGCTGCCCCCTTGATCAATAAGCCAGCCTGGTCGTTGATTGGCTAGGCTGGACGAATTGATAGCAGCGCAGCCATTGGCTGGCGCTGCTGTCAATCACAGCGGATGACGCGGCGCGCCGGGGGGCGGGGCCGAGTGATACAGTCGGTGGCTATGCCCGCCGCTGTATCACGGGAGTGCGCTCGCAAAAGCTTTCCACCATGCGAGCTCGCATGAGGGTAGAAAGCTCTTGCGGGGAGGAGCCGAGACAGCCGCCGAGGGACCCCAGAAGACAGGATTCGGGGACACTCTGTGCAAAATGAGCTGCACAGTGGAGGTAAGTATAACATGTTTGTTTTTTTAAAGAAAAAAAAAAAGTTTGCCTTTAGTGTTCCTTTAACCCTGCTTGCATGTAAAAAATACATTTATTGATGTGTTACTAAATACAGGGCTGCATCGACTTGTGTCTTTTGTATCAGCCTGGAGTTCAGTTGAAAATGGGAGAGAGAGAAGACAGTCTTTAGTGTTATTTATCAGAGAGGGGATGCAGTAATATACAATGGAGTGTCATCCGTGTGCAGATGGTACTTAGAAACAGTTATGCCCCGTACACACCATCACTTTATGTGATGAAAAAAACGACACTTTCTGTGAAGTAAAAAATGACGTTTTTGAAACTTCAATTTTCTAAGACGAAGTTGCCTACACACCATCGTTTTCTCACAATGATCTTGCAAAGTGAGGTTACGTTCCACCACGTTTTACCATTGAAGCTTGCTTCTGGGCATGCGTGAATGAAAAAACGTCTTAGAAAACGACGTTTTTTGCTACACACGGTCAATTTCTGTGAAGTAAAAAGTGCACTTTTGAAAAACGACACATAAAATTGAAGCATGCTTCAATTTTTTTCTGTCGTTTTTTACAAGACATAAAACAACGTTTTCCCCCACACACGGTCAATTAAAGTGACGTTTTTAAAAACGTCATTTTTTTTCATCACATAAAGTGATGGTGCGTACGCGGCATTACTGGTGAATTCTCTCCGGAATGCAGGATGTAATGTTATATAATGGAAGGGCTGGGAGAAGAGAGTGAGGCAGCGATAACACTGATTAAAGACGACGTGGAGACAGAAGCAGAGAAAACTACATACAGACCTGGATACCACCAGAAAGGACAGAGATTTTAAAGTCGTTTTAAAGGCTCAGCTTATTTTTAGCTGAACATATAAGGCACATTAAATAAAACACTCCAATTTTTGGGGGGCGCAAATAAACTGAAAAAAACAAACAAAAACAAAACATCAATTGCAGCCACTGTGCCCATCAAGCGCAGATGTGCGCATCAAACGCAGCTACTGTGCCCATCAATTATCCCCACTGTGCCATCAAATGCAGCCACTGTACCCATAAATTGCTGCCACTGTGCCATCAAATGCAGCTACTGTACCCACCAATTTGCTGCCAGTGTGCCCGTCAATTGCTGCCACTGTGCCCATCAATTGCTGCCGTGTGCCCATCAATTGCCACTACTGTGCCCATCAATTGCTGCCAGTGTGCTCATCAATTGCCACTACTGTGCCCATCAATTGCTGCCAGTGTGCCCATCAATTGCTGCCAGTGTGCCCATCAATTGCTGCCAGTGTGCCCATCAATTGCTGCCAGTGTGCCCCTCAATTGCTGCTACTGTGCCCATCAATTGCTGCCAGTGTGCCCATCAATAGCCGCTACTGTGCCCATCAATTGCTGACACTGTGCCCATCTATTGCTGCCAGTGTGCCCATCAATTGCCACTACTGTGCCCATCAATTGCTGCCAGTGTGCCCATCAATTGCTTCCAGTGTGCCCATCATTTGCCACAACTGTACCCATCAAATGCTGCCAGTGTGCCCATCAATTGCCACAACTGTGCCCATCAAATGCTGCCAGTGTGCATCCCCTATCCGCCCAGCACTTACCTGTCTCAGTGGGGCAGCGGGTCACTGCAGCGGTGTCCTTCACGCTCCTTGATGTCTTCTCCCATCCTCTCTTCCCGTCCTCTGCTATGATTGGACACCAATCATAGCGCCTGTCATTTCAGCAAATCAGGTGACAGGTAACAGACCCAAGCACCTGATTGGCTGAGAGGCGGTTCAGTGTTAGGAAAGCTTGAAGGTATCCGAAGTGCCAAGCTAGAGACCCAGCAGGGAAGCGTGGGTGATGCTTGAGGGAGATACCACCGCAAAATCCTTGAGGAGCTCACGGGATGCAGAGTTATGCCATGTACACACGATCCGAATATTGTACGAAAAATGTCGTCCGAGGAAGAATCGTCCGATAATCGGATCGTTAGTACAGGGCTGGACGAGCCGATCATGACAGTTCATCCGATATTATTTTATCGGACAAGCACGAACATTTTCCTCATACCAGATCGTACGATTTTCGTTTAGTCAGTACAATTGTCGTCCAAAAATACAACACAAATACATTACAACACATGACATCACTTCCGATTTTTTTTTCTGTCGTATGATTTTTGGATCGTGTGTACGTGGCATTACTGAATCAGAGGGTCCAGTGAGAGACCGGGAGCTCAAGGGGCTGAAGAACTACAAGAAGAAGTTGTAGTACAACTGAGAGAACTGTTACTTTGAGTTAGGAACTATGCCTCACAACCCACCGCATATTGAAGGATGTCAGCTATCTTTGGCCTTGAAGGTTCCCATTAGACTGGAAGAGGTCAGAGATTCTGCTAAACTTGGATAGGGGTGGGAGGTTATGGGATGCCCACTTGACTTCAGCAAAACTATATGTAGCGCCCATGTACTTTAAAGTACGGGTGCTACTGCTAGTCAAATTTAAGTATAGATCAGGGTATAGTTAGAGTCTAATTCTGATTGTTAGGTGTGAGAATAGGGCCTCTGTCTCAGCTTGGCTGTGCTGTGGGTCATTCTGCTGTATCGGGGTGTTCTTCCAGCCCCGGTACTGTAGGTGGCAGCAGTGGAGTCAAGGTTTGGGTGCTCGTCCCAGCAGCCAATCAGGAGGGTTTCTCCACGCTGTGCATACTGGGGAGGGGTATTTATGGAACAGACGTCATTGGTTCTGGGTTCTTCTTCGTCCAGTGTGGCACCCACCTTTAGGGTGGCCACATCACGGCGCCCCGGCGCTATGGCCTACCTGGCCGGGGCGTGCGTGCCACGCGGTGTTCCTGGCTCTGGGACCATGTTGGCCCGGAGCATCTGAACCAGTGATGGGGATCCTGTGAGCGACTGGGTTCCCTCTTTTGAAGATCCCAAGCTGGGTGCTGTTCGGTGGGGAGTCGGTCTGAGGCTGGCGGTCCAATAGGGCTTGGACGAAACCACCGGGGATCACAGGTAGTCGGACACTGTGGGACTGATCACCTGTCAGTCGGTACCTGGGCGACAAGTTGAAGGAGATCCAGATGTAACTCAACCAAGGAGGCATATCTCCAAGAATTCAATCCAGAGGGGACCTGTGGCAGAGGTATCTTCTGAGGCTCTTTGAGAGGGGTCTGTGGCAGAGACTTTCTCCCAAGTTCAAGTTCACCAAGGAGGGTCTGTGGCAGAGACTTATTCCTATAATTATCAGAGTGATACTCCGGCTGCCAGGTCAGTGAGAGAGGCCTGTCCGGGTACACTAAACCCAGTCCGGCGGGAGTGGCGCAGAGAAGTTGGGAGCAGGACTGTTTCCTATCATTACGCCTGAATCCGCTATCCTTTCTCCTTTCAACTTTACTTTCCTCACCACAAGTTTTCTTGTTTTTACCCGGCTGGGTAATAAAGAGTACAGCAAAAGAGCACCTGTCGTGGACATTCCTTTACTTCTGTTTATGCACATATGCATCACTCGCCCCTAGAGAATTCGGAGGAGCCACGAGGTAACACGCCACCCAAAAATCCAGCAGCTCCACTGGGGGTAATGCTACATATATACAGCTATATACAGTCTCCTCCCACACACGCTTGCACCATGTTAATCACTGTAGATCACAGGTGTGAAACACATGCCTGCGGGCCAAATCCAGCCCCGCCAGGCCATTTCATGTGGCCCTAGCACCCAGGGCTTTTTTTAAGCTGGAACATGGTGAAACTCCATTCTGCCACCTCTGGCTCTTTCAAATCTCTGCCTACCCTGCATGGATTCACGGCAGGGAACAGCAGTGCCGACCAATGATCTCCCTGCAAGTGAGAGAGACGCAGAGCCACCTACACTGCCAGGAGGTACTAGTTCGGGCACATGAGATGTAAGGAACCTTTTTTGGGAGGTGGGGCACTGTACGCCACACACTCCTGAACTCAGCATGCCATATACTTCTGAACTCTGCACCCTGTTTGTAGCGCACCCATAAACACTGCACTCTGTATTTCACACTCCTCAACCCTGCACTCTGTGCACAGCGCACCCCTGAACTCTGCAGTCTGTACACTCGTGAACTCTACGTGACTCATGTCTATTTATGAGGTAAGCTCTGCCACCTGCCAGCCCTCTTCTAGGGATTGGTTGCCTCCTCATAAATTTTCCAGGCAGCTCCTCCAAACCTCCACCCACTAACTCTAGAACCTTCTCCAATGTCCCAGAAACAGGAGGAGGCACCAGAAGAGCTGTCAGGATGAGTCATCCAGCCCTGAACTTGACTGAACCCAGATTCACAGCCCAGGCTTAGCCCCGAGCTAAACTAGAATTTACCTACTCTAACACAATCTACACTATATCTAGCACAGACTCTATAGCGAGTCCTACAATTCTATGGATGCACACAGTGTAGGGAGACACCGCTCTGCATGCCGCAGTTTAGTCCACCAGCCCCTATATCACTACAGGACACAGTGATGACATATAGGCTGGTGGATGGAACCACTGCGCACAGCAGGGGTCAGATATCTGACACACATGGAAGAACAAAAATTGCTAGCACAGGGGAGATAACTGTTAATTATTTTCTTCATAGATTGTTGTATTTTACAGTTTTTATTTACTAAAGTGACAGTCGCTTTAATAATTTTTTATTTATTTTTTAAAGTGGAGTTCCACCCTGAATTTTTTACGGTAGTGGTCCTAATCTGCCACTTCCTCGTCCCCTTCGTCGCTTCCTTCCTTGACTGTGATCCTGGGAAATGACGTGTCATCATTTCCCAGGAGTCTGTGGGCAGTACTGTGATCAAAAATTTAGGGCGGATCACAGCGTCGAGATGTGTTTATCTAAGTTGCCATAACAATGAGGCGGGACCTTACTCCGTCGCCTCCCGTTGTTATGGCAACTGTAGAAACTATCGATGCTACGGCCGCCGGTGAATCGCGCATGCGTGAGATCGAGAGGTGCATGCTCGGGACCCGGGGCACCCGCATTTGCCCGCAATCACGACAGGACTATGTAAACACACAGATCCATGTCCTGTCAGAGGAGAGGAGACCGATGTGTGTTCCCAGTACAGAGGAACACAGGTCAGTCTCCTCCCCTTTTGAGTCCCCTCCCCCTACAGTTAGAATCACTCACTAGGGAACATATTAACCCCTTGATCGTCATCTAGTGTTAACCCCTTACCTGCCAGTCACATTTACACAGTAATCAGTCCAGTTTTATAGCACTAATCGCTGTATAAATTTGAATGGTACCAAAAACGTGTGAAAAGTGTCCAATATGTCCATCGCAATGTCACGGTCACAATAAAAATCGCAGATCGCCGCCATTAGTAAAAAAAAAAGAAAAAAAAATGGCATAAATCTATCCCTTATTTTGTAGACGCTATACCTTTTGTGCAAACCAATCAATAATTGCTTATTGCGTTTTTTTTTTTTTTTTACCAAAAATATGTTGAATAATACGTATCGGTCTAAACTGAGGAAAAAAAATTTTTATTTTTTTTTTTAAATTGTGATATTTATTAAATCAAAAAGTAAAAAATATTGGGCCGGATTCAGATACATTGGAGTATCTTTCCGCCCGGCGTAACGTATCTTAGATACGTTACACCGCTGTAAATTTGGGCGCAAGTTCCGTATTCAGAAAGAACTTGCGCCCTAAGTTACGGCGGCGTAATGTATGTGGGCCGGCGTAAGCCCGCCTAATTTAAATGGGGATGTTGGGGGCGTGTTTTATTCAAATTTGCTTTGACCCAGCGTATTTTACATTTTTTTGAACGGCGCATGCGCCGTTCGTGAAAAACTCCCAGTGCGCATGCTCGAAAACCCGCCGCAAAACGTCATTGCTTTCGATGTGAACGTAAATTACGTCCAGACCTATTCGCGAACGACGTAAGTAAACAACGTAAAATTTTCAAAACTCGACGCGGAAAAGCCTAACGTAAACAACGTAAAAATTTGCGCTGGCCGAACGTTCGTTTCTGAATCGCCGTAACTACCTAATTAGCATATTCCTTGCGTAAACATACGGAAGCGCCACCTAGCGGCCAGCCTGAAAATGCAGCCTGAGGCCCGGTACACACGAGCAAACATGTACGATGAAACCGGTCCGTCGGACCGTTTTCACCGTACATGCCTGTCAGAGGGCTTCTGTACGATGGTTGTACTAACCATCGTACAGAAGTCCGCGCGTAAACAATACGAGGGGCGTGTCCGCGTCGTCGCCGCGACGATGACGCGGCGATGACGCGACGACGTGGGCGGGCCTGCCATTTAAAGGCTTCCACGCATGCGTCCAGGGCCGCCATCAGAAATTATGGGGCCCCTTACACAGCTTTAGGCGTGGGCCCCCTGGAGCAGAGAAATATAGAATATAATACAAAAATAAATAAAATATATATATATATATATATATATATATATATATATATATTTTTTTTTTTTTAAAGGGGGTTGCAATCTGGGGCCCTGGGGACCTCTGGGCTCTTTAATAAATAATATATATATATATATATATATATATATATATATATATATATATATATATATATATATATATATATATATATATATATTAATTATTAAAGAGCCCAGAGGTCCCCAGGGCCCCAGATTGCAACCCCATTTAAAAAAAAATATATATATATATATATATACACACACACACAAATAATTTTTTTATAGAAATTACAAAAAAAGGGGACCTCTGGGCCCTTTAATAAAAACAAAAAATAAATAAACCTCTGGGTCCTTTAATAAAAAATAAATTAAAAAAATATATAAAAAAAATAAAATTAACATTTATAAAAAAAAAAAATTGTCTCTTTAATAAAAATAAAAAAAATAAAAAATATATATATATTTTTTATAAAACATAAATAAAAAAAGGGGGGGTTGCCATCCGGGGCCCTGGGGACCTCCGGACCTCTAAAAAAAAAAAAAAAATGTCCCTTTAATAAAAAATAAAAATATATAAAAAAATATATATATTGTTTTTGTAAAAAATTTTTTTTTAAAAAAAAGGGGGTTGCCATCTGGGGCCCTGTGGGCCTCCGGGCCCCTTACAGGTGTACTACCTGTACCCCCCTGATGGCGGCCCTGCATGCGTCAAAGTCATTCGACGCATGCGAGGGACGGCGGGCGCTCGGACATGTACGGTAGGTCTGTACTGACGACCGTACATGTCCGAGCGGGCAGGATTCCAGCGGACGGTTTTAAAACACGTCCAGGAATATTTGTCTGCTGGGAAAAGGCCCGGCGGACAAATGTTTGCTGGAATTCGGCCCGCTCGCGCCTACACACGAACGAACATGTATGCTGAAACTGGCCCGCGGACCAGTTTCAGCATACATGTTTGGTCGTGTGTACGGGGCCTAAGATACGACGGTGTAAGACACTTACACCTGTTGAATCTTAGGGAAATCTATGCGTAACTGATTCTCTGAATCAGGCGCATAGATGCGACCTCCCGCACTCAGAGATCCGACGGCGTATCAGGAGATACACCGTCGTATCTTGTATCTGAATCTGGCCCCCTGTGTTTTTTTTAAATTGTCGCTCTTCTTTTGTTTATAGTGCAAAAAATAAAAACTGCAGAGATGATCAAATACCACCAAAAGAAAGCTCTATTTGTAAGAAAAAAAACATAAAGGTTTCATTTGGGTACAGTGTTGTATAACCACGCAATTGTCATTCTAAGTGCGACAGCGCTAAAAACTAAAAATTGGTCTGGGCAGGAAGGGGGTGAAAATGCCCGGTATTGAAGCGGTTAAGAATAAATTATGCTTTGAACAATGAATTTTTTTTTAATAATAATGTGGCCGGAACTCTGCTTTAATGAGTGTAAAATCCTTTGTTTTGCAGAAGAGCATTTATTACAAGGTGCGCCCATAACATGAAATATCCAACAGAGAGCCAAGCGCAGAAAGTAAGGAGCCAAAGTAATTATAAAAGCCACACTGGACCGCTGCTTACCGCACTCAGATGACCAAAAGAGAAACAGACAGAAACAACAGAATTGGGAAGCGCAGATCCAGGAGGTGGCAAGGAATCAACTTGAGATGGAATCCATGTGAAATTTAAAACCGTTTATTGCTGATAAAACGTGTAACCAATACGCAATACAAATAGGAAAAATCATCAGAATGGCAAAACTGTAATAGTGCCAGCAAAGAACGGAGCTGCCGACGTGACGTCACTTCCGGTTTTCGTCTGTAAGACGAAACCTGGAAGTAACAGCTGCTATTAGCTATAGCAATGCTCCCGGTGCCCATAGTGGATCCAGGGACCAGGGACGCACGGGAAGCTAATCGGCGCTTTGCAATGCGCCGCAAGGCGGGTTAAAAGCCCGCAAATGAAGCGCCACGTCTGCAATCTTGTGATTGCATTGACATGGCGCCTTCCTAGGGCACTGGTGTCCGGCGCCTAAGTTGACTTGACTTAATGTTAAAGGACATTTTTTTTTTCTTAAAGGGGCCATTTTAAATAAATAAAAAAAAAATTGTGCCTACAGGTGTAAGGGTGAACTCTGATGGGGACCCTATGTAGGGGTATTCTTGAGGGAGACTTTGATATAAGGGGGG
Organism: Rana temporaria; assembly: GCF_905171775.1. Lineage (NCBI taxonomy): Eukaryota > Metazoa > Chordata > Amphibia > Anura > Ranidae > Rana > Rana temporaria. Next base: position 655,971,641 of record NC_053489.1, on the reverse strand, counting down.
ATGTGATGAAGACCCAAATATAAGGGGGGACATTAACCACTTCAGCCCTGGAAGAATTAGCTGCCCAATGACCAGGCCATTTTTTGCGATTCGGCACTGCGTTGCTTTAACTGACAATTGCACGTTTGTGTGATGTTTCACCCAAACTAAATTGACGTCCTTTTTTCCCCACAAATACAGATTTCTTTTGGTGGTATTTGATCACTTCTGCGGTTTTTATTTTATATATTTTATATAAACAAAAAAACGGCGACAATTTTGAAAAAAAATCTATATGTTTTACTTTTTGGTATAATAAATATAAATATATTTATTGGTTTGCGCAAAAGTTATATAGCCAGATTCAGAGAGACTTACAACGGCGTATCAGAATGAGCACCATCGTATCTTTGCGCGCATTCTTAAACTGAGATACGCCTCACTATTGCGACCGACGTAAGTCTCCTACGCCGTCGTATCTTGGCTGCATATTTACGCTGGCCGTTAGGGGCGTGTACGTGGATTTACGCGTTGAATATGTAAATGAGCAAGATACGCCGAATCACGAACGTACGTATGCCCGTCGCAGTAAGCTACGCCGTTTACGTAAGGCGTTTTTCCGGCGTAAAGATAAACCACCAAAAAGATGGCGCAGCCCATGCAAGGTATGGACGACGGAACAGCCGTCGTATTTTACATCATTTGCGTAAGCCAATGGCCCTTCATTTACATGGGGTCACGGTTACTTTACATGTAGCATGCCCACTACCTGCCTAATTTGAATTAGGCGGGGTTACGCCGGCCCATTTCCGCTACGCCGATGTAACTTAGGGAGCAAGTACTTTGTGAATACTGGCCTTGCCTCACTATGTTACGTTGGCGTAGTGCAAATGGGATGCGCTAAGCCGGCCAAAAGATACGCCAATCTACCTGAATCTGGCTAATAGCGTCTCCAAAATAGGGAATAGTTTTTTGGCCTTTTTATTGTAATTTTTTTTTACTAGTAATGGCGGCGATCAGCGATTTTTATCGTGACTGCGATATTGCAGGGGACACATCGGACACTTTTGACACATTTTTGGGACCATTGTCAATTATACAGCGATCAGTGCTATAAAAATGCAGTGAAGGGGTTAACCACTAGGGGGCGATGAAGGGGTTAAGTATGTCCTAGGGGGTGATTCTAACTGTGAGGAGGCTGGGCTACCAGTGACATGACAGTGATCACTGCTCCCGATCACAGGGAGCAGTAGATCACTGTCCTGTCTCAAGGCAGAACAGGGAAATGCCTTGTTTACATAGAAATCTCCCCATTCTGTCATTCCGTGACACGATTGCGGAACACCGGCATACATCGAGTCAGCGGGTCCCGTGGGTATGGTCACGGAACTTGCGGCATGTGCGCCCCCCGCTAGGCGGCAGATTCAAAGCAACGTACCTGTACATTGCTTTGCCTGCCAGTGCCAGTCTGCCGACGTATATGTACGCAAGACAGACGGCAAGTGGTTAATGGGGACCCTAGTGTAAGGGGGGACTGTGATAATGACCCAGATGTAAGGGGGACCTTAATGGGCAATCACATCATTGGGGTCCTTGGTTTGAATCCCAACCAGGACTCTATCTGTATGTTCTCCCTATGCTTTCAAGGTCTCCTCCCACACTTCAAAAACACACGGGTAGGTTAATTGGCTCAACTGAGTGTGCCTGAGATGGCTGCCTCACCTCTTAAGTGCTTTGAGCCCCCCAGGGAGAAAAGCTCTATAGAAATACCAATTAAATAAATGAAATGTTCTATTCCAAAGTTGGCAGACAAAGCTCAGTTTGGTGTTTGGACTCCGACTCGAATAACTTTCTATTATAGCGGGGAAATAGTGTATCTGACATCATTTTGGCTTTCACTTCTTCAGATTTTTTTTTTTTTTGCTCTCCTCATCAATTCAGTCTTCAGTGGGTATTTTACATTTCTGTTTATCCAGCACTTCTGATGCATTAGTCACAATTTAGCTGGAATGTCAATATTTGGCTAACGTGTTAGGAGCAAACTGCAAAAAGATTTAAGGCTGTTTCTAACTGAGATTTATGGGATTAGAGGAAACTTGGAATTGCCTCCTCCAATGATGCAGTTGTCTGAATTACATTTAACTGCTTGATAGCTGGGGTATTTTATGCCTTTAGGACCCACTTTATGCTGGTGAGAAGGTTTCATCACTGGTCTGTTTAGGTGAAAAAAAAAAAAATATTGATCCAGTTGTAGGCAGTTTTTAGGGTTCCCTATTGTGTAAAAACTGAGCTGTCATATGGAGACATCAGATATAACAGTTTGTCCAGTTCTAAGTCACATATCAAAATAGACAAGTGAATGAAGACTCTGTTGACATCAGGTCCATAGGCACCACTAGACCCTTGTATTGGAGCCACATGTATCCCCTGCTGGGTGCCCCGGGTTAGTGGCACCCGATTTTCTTTCAGCCAACATAACTTACAGGACAAGAGGGGACTAGAGCAGTGAAACCTATCCTCTCTCAGGTAAGTAGTCATAGGCACCAGTGAGTTAGTAAGTGAGTGAGAGACTTGTAAAGCGCAACACATGCGAACTGAATCGCCTCTGGGCGCTGTATCCATTTCATGGGTAAGGAACCCCTTGACCTCAGAAGAGATGGGTTTTAATCTTTCTCCTGAAGGCCAAGTGGTCCGACTCCAGTCGGATGGTGGTTGGTAGTGCATTCCACAGGCGGGGTCCTTGGACTTCAAATGTTCGATCTCCTTTGGACTTGTATCTGGCTTTGGGTATCTGGAGGAGGTTTTGATTGGTGGATCGCAGAATGCGATTGGGGTTATTGGCTTTTATTTTTTCGCATAGATATTGGGGAGCGTTGCCTTGAATACACTTATGTGATCTGTTTAGCTTGGTTCCTGGTAACCACAAATGTAGAAGGGCTCTAGATTACTGGCCAACAATGGTGGAGGACATTAAACTCACCATCAATGTAAGGAGGCCCTTCTCCACTGACCCAAATGTAAGGGGGAACTATACTGACCAGTGGTGTAAGGGGATCTATTTTCCACTTACCATCAATAAAGGGGACATTTCAAAATGTATCACTTCCACATTGACCACCAACATAAGAGGTTTCTTTACCACCGATCAATCACGTAAGGTGGCCCTCTGACCACTTTTGTGCAGGGGAACTTTTTCGAGAACCTTGTTTATTGTTTACCGATAATAGGGACTCTCCTGTACTGACCACCATTGTAAGGGGGAACTTCACTGAACAACAATGTAGAGGGGAACTATACTGATCACTAATGTTTTAGCACCCTTTTCCACTTACCCTTCTTCATTGTTTATCCATACTAGGGGGCTCTTCTGTACTGACCGCCATGTAAGGGGGCACTTCACTGATACACTGGTCTACACATCTTGGGAAATTAGCGACCTCTGAGATAAAATGTGGCAATTCTTATATATTTTGATTAGATGAATTAGAAAACAGGTAAATAAGGTGCTAGTTGTCTACATTTTTCAAAATGGGGGGCGTGGCTTGCCGGCAACTGTGATGGCCACGTAAGCCTGTAGCTCTGCGTGACAGGAAAAACGTACAACAACAGCCAGGCTCCATCTCTTCCAGCCATTACCTCCAGTGCCTGAGTCACCAGGGACCCTGCTGCCACTCATGTCCCGCAAACAAAGGATGAACACCATCCTGAAAAACTCACGGCCTTCTTCTCGCAGGACACATGGACAAGATAGCGCCAGATACTTGGCCTCCGGTGTGGCAGCACGCTACTCAGATCTCCCTGAGGAGTACCTTTTTCTTCCACTGGATCTGGTGTCCATACCCCAGAGACCTCCAGTCCGGCAAAAGCCTACATGCAAATTGAAATGCAGCCATCATATAGCACTGAGGTGAGCAAGGGGGTTAAGCGCTTCTATGCTGCTCCTAATGCACAATCCTCCATTGCAGATTTCCCCACAACAGAACAAAGTGTTATTGACACCACCATGAAGGAGATGTTACTCTCTTTACAGACTTTCCTATTTGCTAACTTCTCCTTCCTGTTCCACAAAATCTCTTCTGATTTACATAACATGGAGAATAGAGTGCAATCTGATGAAGCTAAAATGTGTAAATGCACTGAAACTATAAAGGATCTTGCAGATGCATATGATGACACCAAAGAAGACCACTTATGGATTAAATATAAGCTTGCAGATCTTGAAGATTGATACCGACGTAACAATGTCAAGTTGCGAGGAATTCCAGAGTCGATGATGCAAAATGAACTCCACAATTATGCACGCACCTTAATGTCCACTATACTCCCCAATTACTCAGAGATTAAGCTCACCATAGATCGCATTCACTGCATCCCAAAATCAGCTCATTTAGCTGACTCAGTGCCCAGAGACGTACTCATGAGAATACACTTTTTATAAACCAAGGAACACCTGCTCGCAGCATCCAGATCTTTGTGGTCCTTACCGACCCCATATGAAAGTATTCAATTATTTGCAGGCCTCTTTAAACATACCCTGCAACTCAGGCGACAACTCAACTCAGTCTCTAAGGCCCTGCAGAACCACCACATTCCCTACAAGTGGCATCACCCGGCTACTCTACTTGTCACACGCAATGGCATCTCAAATGTGATAAATACCCTCCATTACGGCATGCGCCTGCTCCACATCTGGGGTATTATACCTGATCCACCACAAGAAGAAGCCATGCAAACCACTCCACCTGTGCCTCTACTTACTCAGAGTCTACTATCTCAGACTATCACAGATTCACCTCCGGAGGTCCCAATCAGCGGACCTGACCTTGATAACATTGGGAGACCCATCTGTAGCTCTATCAGCCTCTTCTCAATCCCCATGTCAGTGAACACTTCATAAATGAACTCCCCCCCCCCCCCACTCAATTTGTAGCAGCTCCACTATGTTGTCTTGTTTGCTGCTATTTTTGTTAGGTTGTCACTGTTTTCAAATTATCGGTATATACCTGTTGACTGCTGTTCTTCCTTTGCAGTTTCCAGTGTTATTTAGTCACTTTCAACAGGCTCTGTGCATCAACCAAGACTTACATATCCAGGACATAACTTGCTACTCCAAGCTGTATCCTCTTTGTAAGCTTCACAAACTGTAAGTTGGAGAGCCTTCATAGCCACTCTTCCCATATTACACAATCTACCATGCCTGTTACCATACTGTCTATAATTGCCAGTGGAAAACGGCTCAGTCACACATTTGTGACATTATCTGCGTGGAAAGAAGGAACATCCTGGACTGTCGCACTCTGTCATAGTGAATTTTATTCAAAAATTTCAAAGGATAAAATCCAAAAATATAATTCAAAATAATCCAACTGCAGTCAATGACAAAAAGTGGACAACAGGGCCAAATGTCTGACGCGTTTCACATCATAATTTGATGCTTACTCATAGCTCATTATCTGCGTACAAAAAACGCACTTCTCTCATACACCTCTACTTTATTTCCACAAGAAGCAATGCCCTCATATCTTTTGCTTATGCTTTACTGCAAAGAAGAGGGGAGTTATAATTGCTGTGAAAACTCAGTGACATTCTAACTACATCACCAGACCTTGAATGCTAATAGTTGCTACCTTATCCTTATATGTACAATAAACAACATCATATATACAATACTGAATATCTACGCACCAAACAAGCGACAGATTTTCTTTCTCACCAAAACCCTCTGTAAAACCAAACAAATTCAACAAGGGCACCTGATAATCTGTGGGTACTTTAACATAGTTCTGGACAATGGACTTCTCTACCTCAACCAAGCGCTACAATTCACAGCTAGAAAATGACCTCCATTCCAGCGAGCATGCCAGCGAGCGTGATTATTCCTAGTTCTCGTACTGCCAAAATGCATATTCTAGAATTTACCTTTTGCTGATAAATGGCTATTACAAAATGTGCAAGCTTCCGAGATCAACACTATAACTTGGTCAGATCATGCGCTGATAAGTTTCACCATTTCAGACTCTCCTACCCAACAGAATAGTTACATCTGGCTTACTAATAACTTATCTGATTCAACAACCAAAGTTTTCAGAACTGATTTCCACCCAACTTTCACAATTCTTTACCTGCAATGAAGGCTTAATGTACGATCCAGGTGTAGTGTGGAACTCACGGGTCTCGCGAAAAAAAGAGGAGGACGCAGCATTTAGACTCTTTTTTGTCCTCTATATACGAAAACTTGAAACTCTAAATAAATCTTGCCCAGACCAAGCCCTTAAATCGAAATTGTTGTCCTTGAGGCAGGAACTCAGATCCCTGCTACATGAAAATGTTGAACACCAACAATGTAGACTTAAAGCTGCCTCCTACTCAACTTTGAATAAAGCCGGGAAAGCCATGGCACAGCATAATAAAGGGCATAAGACTAAATCGAAGATAGCTTATTTATATCACCCAACATCCTCAGAGAGGCCCAGATTCACAGAGATCGGCATATCTCTGTGCGGGCGTAACGTATCTCATTTACGTTACGCCACCGCAAGTTTTTTCAGGCAAGTGCTTTATTCACAAAGCACTTGCGTTTAAAGTTGCGGCGGCGTAACATAAATCACCCGGCGGAATTCAAATTTGGCAGGTAGGGGGCGCGTATCATTTAAATGATGCGCGTTCCCGCGCCGAACGAACTGCGCATGCGCCGTCCCTAAAATATCCCTGTGGCAGAGTCCTAGAGCCAGGTCTGAGAGAGAGAGATCTGTTCCTCCCAGCAATCTAAAGTGACACTTCGGCTGCCAGGCTTGTGATAGGAGTCTGTCCGGGGGCACTTCACCCACTCTGGCTAGAGTGGATACGAACTGTAATTTGGTACTACTGAGAGCAGGATTGCTCGGTTCTTATCCAGGCCTGATACCGCAAAGTTCTCCCTCTTTCTTCATCTACCCTTTCTTCCTATTTGATGTTGATGTTGGCCGTGTTGGCCTGGAAATAAAGCATTGGAAAACCTCTATTCCTTGCCTGGACATTCGCTCAATACTCTGTTCTCCAACTGCACCCCTAGACAACACTAAGGTAACTTAATACGCCGATCCCAACAACAAATCAGCGGCTCCTTCCGGGGTAGCGCTACATATACAGTATATATAATAAACTGCCTGCAGATTATTACCTAACGGTAATATATTGTTCTTTTTTTGCAAGGTACATTTGTCTTAGTCAGATAAATGCATTATACAGTTACCTCTGGTGGCTTGTAAAAGTGTCATTGCCTAACATTTTTAAGGAACAGTTGCGTGATATAGATTTTCCCTCAGAAGCCAAGATGCCTCGAAACTGTGTGAACAACGCAGATAACTTCTGCTACATTTGTGGCAAGGTTACATTTGCATCTCAAAAGTGCAGTATGACAGCAGTAGTAAAAAAGGTATACCATCTATATTTTGGATGCAAAATAGAGGGTTGGGTGAAGAGTTGGGCCCCCTTATTATTGTTGCATTACATGTGCAACTTATCTGTGTCATTGGCTAAACAAGAATAAAAAGTCCATGCCTTTCGCAGTCCCAATGGTTCAGAGGAAGCATGAAAATGTTACATGAAAAAACAATAAATGAATGGAAAGTTATGTTATTGACCCAATTCTGGTAAAATTTAGCTATTTTCATTTCCGAGGCTTTCTCCTTGTAGACCAGTGTTACCAATGTTAGAGGGCTCTTCACCACTGACTACCATTGTAAATTGAGTCCTACACTGACCCCAATGTAAAAGGACACTTCTCCAATGAACACCAAGGTAGCAGGACCCCTTATCACTGACTACCAATTCAAAGGACAATGACTAACAAAGGAGCCTCTGATTGATTTGGGATCGGCGTATTAAGTTACCTCTATGTAGTGTCTAGGGGTGAAGGTAGTGAGCAGAGCAGTAATCAAATGTCCAATCTGTAATTAAAGGTTTTGAATGCTTTATTTTCCTGGCCCAACACAGCCAACATCAACTTGAGGTAGACAGAAAAGGTTGATGAAAATAGAGTAACTTCGCAGTGTCAGGCTTTGGATAAGGAAAGCAGTCCTGCCTTCTGTAATTGTATCAGTACGTCGCCACTCCAGCCAGAGTGGGTGAAGTGCCCCCGGACAGACCTCTGCCACAGGCCTGGCAGCCGGAGCGTCACTTAAGGTTGCTGGGAGGAACAAGTCTCTGCCACAGACTTGGCTCTGATTAAATGTTGAGACCTCTGCCACAGGCCTAGTACAAGGTTAAGCTGAATGATAGAGCGAATCCTCCCAGTAAATCACGTCAGGGTCACCGATTGACAGTGTGAGTGTACCTGTCAATGTCCGGTCACCAGATCCTCGATGGTTCGTTCAAGCCCTTTTGGATAACCTGCCTCCGGGTTCTCCTCAAGCCGATCCCCCACTGAACAGCATACAGCCTGGGATCCTCTCAATAAAGGTGGGGACCCAGTAAGTCACTGGGGCCCCTTGGCAGCATCAGTTGCTCCAGGCCAGGAGGGCCCAGAGTCAGGAACTCCACGTAGCACGCGACCCCAGGCCAGGAAGGCCATAGTGGTGGGGCCGGTGATGTGCGCACACCCTAAAGGTGGGTGCCGCACCCGGAACCAGGAACCCGCGAAAAACCCTGAGCCAAGGCCTTCCGCCACAAAAATACCCCTCCCCAGCAGGGAAAACTCCTCCAATTGGCTGCTGGGAAGAAGCGGCTCCGCCTGGACCCCTCTGGCGTCACCTGCCGCCCAGAGATGGAACTGCATCTCTGGAACGCAGACTGACCCACAGAACAATCCAGATTTGGCGACAGCCAAATTTGACAAAATCAAGAATGAGAGCAACATAACTCTTCTCATTCTCCCGCTAAATTTAACATAGCGTCCTTTCTGAAAGTAAAGGGGCGCTACACTATAATGACCACCAATGTAAAGGGATCCTTCTCCACTGACCACTTTGTGTAAGGGTATTCTTTCCATTTTTCATAAGGGTGCGTTTTCATCAGTGACCACCGATGTAATGGGGTACTTCTCCACAGATCACTGATATGAGGGGTCCCTAAATCAATGTCCATTGTGTTCCATGTACATGATTTTCCTGCAAAAGGATACAACTGCTGAGCTATCACAGCTGCTCGCTCTGTAGTCTAATAATCCTCCAGTGTGTGGAGCTGGTGCTGATGCAGCAAGATTACTCACACGGAATTGCCCTGCCCCAAAGAATAGCCGTTTACTGATATGAACATAACAATTCTCCAGATAGAGGTCTAACGTGTTATGTTATTGTGTACCGATCAGCTGAGTGGATGTGGCTCTGAGCTCCGTGTGTTGGGAAGGTTCCACATTCCTAATCATTAGAGCCACATGTTTGCTTAAGGAGTTGACTCCAGGCTCAGGCTTGCTCCTTGTCACGTATCCAATATGAGTATTTATAGTATTGATCTTGCGGTTTTCGTATCTGTTAAAGGAAAGGTCCAGAAATTTCCAGACTCCTCATCGTCCGTGTTTATAACTGGGAGAAAAGTGGACACATCATATGAAATGTGTTACTTACTTGGGTGACCTGTAGACTTTCCACATTGGTATTTACTATTCATATCTGTTTACCTATTTTGATGGAAATATGTACTAACATGGTTAATTATGATATATAGTACTAAACAAGGAATAGCATAAAATTACTGATTAGCTCTGACACTCTGTTCCACCACTTTGCTTCCTTAGAAGGCAATCTCCGTTCAGGGCTGCTATAAATATATAAAAACCCCACCATTTCGCTAAGTGTCGGCAACAAAAGGAGACAGTTTAAAGTGGTTTTAGGATTAAATAATTTTCTCGTTAAATGCATGACTGCTAAGAAATGTTTATGTGTAACAGCTGTTCACTACCTCTCAGAAATAGCTATACTCCTCCTGACAATGCCTTCCACTTTATTTCTCTTTTAGAAGGATGGCAGCGCATCATCTGTATTCGAGCATCATCCAAGGTCATCATCTTCTTCATGGACTGAGATGATGGCCAAGGGATATCTCAGTCAATTAATCCTGATACTTCGAAGAATGAATGGTTGGAGCTGGAACCCATATGATAATTCATTCCATTTACTTTAAGTACTGTACTGTATGTATTATACCTGCGAGATCCCCATGGAAGCTGGAAATCACTTTTTAGACAAGGTGGAGATTGTGACTTAACTTATCCACCTTTCCATCTCGTCCAATCCAGTGGCGGCTGGTGCTCAAAATGTTTGGAGGGGGTGCAAACAAACGAAAAAAAAAAAAAAACATCAATTGCAGCCACTGTGCCCTTCAAACGCAGCCACTGTGCCCTTAAAACACAGCCACTGTGCCCTTAAAACGAAGCCACTGTGCCCTTAAAACGAAGCCACTGTGCCCTTAAAACGAAGCCACTGTGCTCTTAAAACGCAGCCACTGTGCCATCAAACGCAGTCACTGTGCCCTTCAGACGCAGCCACTGTGCCCTTCAAACGCAGCCACTGTGCCCTTCAAAAGCAGCCACTGTACCATTAAACGCAGCCACTGTACCCATAAATTGCCGCCACTGTACCATCAAATGCAGCTACTGTACCCATCAATTGCTGCCAGAGTGCCTACCAATTGCTGCCACTGTGCCCCATCAATTGCCACTACTGTGCCCCAACAATTGCTGCCACTGTGCCCCATCAATTGCCACTACTGTGCCCCAACAATTGCTGCTACTGTGCCCCAACAATTTCAGCTACTGTGCCCCATCAAATGCTGCCCTATTGTGCATCTACCGCCTGGCACTTACCTGTCTCTGGTTCACAGTGCTGTCCTCCATGCTCCGAGTCCTTGATGTCTTCTCCCATCCTCTTCTCATCCTCTGCTATGATTGGACGCCTAGGCGTCCAATCACAGCGCCTGTCGCTTTAGGCAATCAGGTGACAGGTAACCAGACCCGTCCTCTTCTTATCCTTTGCTATGATTAAATGACTAATAGGCGTCCAATCACAGCGCCTGTCGCTTCAGCCAATCAGGTGATAGGTAACCAGAATGCATAAATCTATCTATGGTGATAGAGGGGTGACAGGAGAGAGGGGACGGCGCTCCTGCGCCCTTTATGGACTCACCGCCACTGGTCCAATCAGAGAACGCTTTGCATTTATTCCAAAATTGAATTGCAGCTGCTTGGCATGGGACCTGCAAGCTGGGGGAGATCACTGTAGTAGCAGAGGGAAAATCTTCTGTTGGGATCACCAGTTTCAGTGACAGCTGTCTAAAAGGGGAATTTAGATACAGGAGGCAAAGGAAAATCTCCCCAATGGGATGCGAATGAGCAAAAATAAATGTGATTTTAACCCTTTAAAAAAAAGGAAAAAAAATTCTGGGCTATACATAAACTTTAAAGAAAATAATAACTCAGAAACAATAAATTGCTGCAAGCCCATAGAGAAATGTTAGCTTGCAGGGCACATGTATACTCCCCCATGCGCCTGCTAATCCTTCTTGGAGCTCAGTACTCCTTCCTATTCCCAGGACTCTAGGCTGGATGTCCTTCACTATGCAACTTCACTCTGAGAAAGCCAACAGCATAACAATACACTGCTCACCTGAGAGTGGCTCCCAGAAATCCACAACATAATGCCCACTTGTGCTTGGTTAGCATACCATAGACTTAGCGTTTAGGCAGGTGAAGTCTATTTTCTCCACAGTAGGCAGCGCTTGGCCATAGTGGCAGTATTGTTGGAGAGGAAGTCAGGAGGAAAATTGTTCCTCTATGGTTTCCTCGGTCACTTGGGAAGCTTATTGGATGCTGCCGCCCCATGTAACTTAAGCAGCCATCTTGGGTCAGGCATTGACCTGTTTAAAGTTTTTTCATGCTTTGGCGAGTGGACAGAGTAGGAACAGGGTACCCCATCTGTGAGGAACAGTAACAGCGCTAGGGAAAGTTTCCTAAAGAGGGCAAGCATCAGGCCTCATCACTTCTGTACCGACTCGTGATTGAGACCAGATGGCCAGGCCACATGCGGTCTCTTCTCAACAGACACTGTCATTCTATCTGGAATCTACTCTGTAATGCTACTGAACTTTGAGTGTGCCCTTCTGGGTGGGTGTCCCACCAGACTTGTTGTGAACTGTTGCATTCCTTCAATACACATTCTATTGTACCTCCCTGTGTGAATTATTGTCACTGCAACCACCTACAAGCATATTAAACCATGAAGACTCAAGTAACACCTAGCATAACCTACACAATATATAGAGACAACATAAAAAAACATGCTCCCACTTGTGCTTGGTTAGCAATTCTTAGACTAAGCATAGTACATCAAAGAGACTATGCAGACATGAGAAACACCTGCCATAACCTACATGGAATATGGTGATTTCCACAACCTAAATAGCCATGCTACTGCTTCTGCTTGGGTAGCAGTCTGTAGGCTTAGCATATTAAACCATGGAGACTATGGAGACAGTAAATCCTGCCACGATCTACACAAATATGGTGATATCTACAACATAAATAACCATTCTCCTACTTGTGCTTGGTTAGCATTCCATAGACTGAGCATATTACAACAGCGAGAATTTGCAGACACAAGTAACACCTGCACAGAATATGGTGAGTTCCAAAGAACAAATCAATGTGCTCCCACTTGTTTTTGGAGTGAAAAATGTCACCAGCACACCATGGGTCTCCAAAAATGGATCCAAAGCTTTATTCAGTGATCACATCAGTACAGCTAATAGCAATGTTTTGGAGCCTCGAAAGACCCCTTTATCAGGCACCTGTTCTTGGATGCCATAGTCTGGCAATGTTGAAACCATGGAGGCAATGCTGATTGTCACATACTTTGGGCTACAGGAGAACCATTGCCTGGAGAACTCTGTGTTATAATGTGTTCTTAAGTTATCTGGACAGGGCTGGTCACTAATTGCTTGTGGCTTCTTATGCAAGTTAGTCCGGGGAAACCCGGACTGTCTAAGGAGGTCATTTTTATGATAATAGGACTAGCTCTATTGTGTAAGGTGACCTTTGTCTGAAATAATGGGAGTAGCCCTTATCTGATGGTTTGCTGTATAAATTCAGTGTGTTTCTAAAAACAAAGCAGTTTTTTTTCTGGTGTACTCCAAGACTGGTGTTGTCTGGCCCTTGGGGTTTCTATAGCCAGATCCATTGGTCTCGTGATCCAGGACTTGGGAAGCAGCTTCTTGGTGGAAATACCCAACAGGGTGTCCGGAGTCTGTCACATTTGGTGGCAGCGATGGGATAGAAGGGCGACCGATCTGATCTAAAGCTCCTTTGTACCCCCTACCGATCATAGCTAAGCCATTTAGCCAGATAGCCTCAGACCTGGTATGACCATTACCCCGACCCAGTCCCTCTGGGAAGCGATATATCTTGACTGTGGTGGATTATGCTGCTCGTTACTCTGAGGCAGTTCCTCTAACAAACATCCATGCAGAGACAGTAGTGGGGGCCCTGCTCCGAATCTTTGCCAGGGTGGGTTTCCCTCAGGAGAGGAACTCAGTTTACTGCGGACCTTACCCAGCAGTTGTGGAAGCTCTGTGGAATTAAGAATATACACAGCTGTCTCTACTTACCCAGACAAATGGACTGTGTGAACGGTTCTATAGAACGCTAAAGCAATTGCTGCGCACGTTCGCAACTTCTCACATGGATTGGGAGATATTTCTCCTGTTAGCTTAAAGAGAAGTGCCGCAGGAATTTACAGGGTTCTCCCCATTTGAGTTATTGTATGGGAGACAGGTGAGGGGGCCACTAGATCTACTTAGAGCCCATTGGGAAGGAGGTGTAGGGGCTGGAGAGACCTCTGTGGTAGGGTACGTACTAGAACTCAGGGACCGGCTGAAGGAACTCACAGAAACCGTACGGAGAACCTTCAGATCGCACAGGGGTGGCAAAAGCGGTGGTATGATCGTACCGCCCCGAAATCGCACCTTGGCTGTAGTGCAGAAAGTTCTTGCCCTCAAGCCTACCAAGTTGGACAAATTACAGGCCTCTTGGCAGGGACCCTACAAGGTAGTGCAGCAAATATGTGACACTACCAAACTGGTAGCTAAGTGCTCAGATGAAAGAGTCTGGTGGAACTTCCATGTGAACATGCTCAAAGTGTACCAAGAGAGACCCGAGGAGATAGCTGCCATATGTGCTCCAGCTGGGGAAGATTCCGAGAACCTTCTCCTGCCAGAGCTACCAGTGAAAGATGGGGACAGAGCAGGTGTAGAGACAGTGAGGTTAGATGGGCAGCTAGGTCCGAAGCAGTAGGACCAGGCCAGGCGGGTCCTTAGGCAGCATCAGGAAATGTTTTTCACCAAGCCTGGATACACTACTATGACAGTGCACCGAGTGGGAACCCTGGGACAGATGGGGGTGTGATCAGAGTGGAGGGATGGTCGGGATTTGAAAGTGTGATCAGAGTGGAGAGATGGGGGGGATCTGGTGGTGTGATCAGAGTGGAGAAATGGGGGGGGATCTGGGGGTGCGATCAGAGTGGAGAGATGTGGGGGATCTGGGGGTGCGATCAGAGTGGAGGGATGTGGGGGGGATCTGGGGGTGTGATCGGAGTGGAGGGATGGGGGGGATCTGGAGGTGTGATCAGAGCGGAAAGATGGGGGGATCTGGTGGTGTGATCAGAGTGAAGGAATGGGGGGGGATCTGGGGGTGCGATCAGAGTGGAGAGATGGGGGGATCTGGGGGTGTAATCGGAGTGGAGGGATGCGGGGGGATCTGGGGGTGTGATCGGAGTGGAGGGATGGGGGGGATCTGGAGGTGTGATCAGAGCGGAGAGATGGGGGGATCTGGAGGTGTGATCAGAGTGGAGGGATCTGGGGGTGTGATCGGAGTGGATGGATGTGGGGGATCTGGGGGTGTGATCGGAGTGGAGAGATGGGGGGGATCTGGGGGTGTGATCAGAGCGGAGAGATGGGGGGATCTGGAGGTGTGATCAGAGTGGAGGGATCTGGGGGTGTGATCGGAGTGGAGGGATGCGGGGGGATCTGGGGGTGTGATCGGAGTGGAGGGATGGGGGGGATCTCAAGGTTTGATCAGAGTGGAGAGATCTGGGGGTGTGATTGGAGTGGATGGATGTGGGGGATCTGGGGGTGTGATCAGAGCGGAGAGATGGGGGGATCTGGAGGTGTGATCAGAGTGGAGGGATCTGGGGGTGTGATCGGGGGGGAGGGATGCGGGGGGATCTGGGGGTGTGATCGGAGTGGGGGGATGGGGGGGATCTCGAGGTTTGATCAGAGTGGAGGGATCTGGGGGTGTGATCAGAGTGGAGGGATCTGGGGGTGTGATCGGAGTGGAGGGATGCAGGGGGATCTGGGGGTGTGATCGGAGTGGAGGGATGTGGGGGACCTGGAGGTGTGATCAGCGTGGAGAGATCTGCGGTGGCTAAAAGTCCACGGGTTAGGGGGCACAAATTACTTGCTTTGCCCCTGGCGATGACAACCCATGCTACGGCACTGCTCAGAATAGACAGCTAAAATAAGTGACAGAGGTCTCTACCCTACTGTATTCAATCAAATCTAAGAAAAACATTTGCGCTTTAGATAAAGAGATAAAATATATTTGCTCACACTTGCAAATAGCCACGTTCATGCAGAGAGAGGGATAGCAGAATGCTTCTTTATGGAGCACTATAGAGATTCTGGGAAATGTTGCACTGGCTGTCCTGCGGGGCCCATCCTTGTGTCATACTGGAATATTTTGTACCGATAAGTAAAAATAATGTCTGTCACATGAATGTTTATCAGTACCATATTGAGCCCGATGCATTCCACCTCTGTACCTTCTGGCTCCCTTGCCTTCTCTGCGGTCTCCATGGTAACCAAGCTATTTCTTGACTGATCTTCCCACCATAGCTTTGCAGCTTGGCCTGAGATAACATACAAGGTACGGAGCCACCTCCTGTGCACCATTTGGTGCTAAGAAGAAGCTTTATTCCTAGAGATGGCTGGCGCTTATGTCAGCTGAGGCTTTTTTCTCTAAGCAATAAACAGATTTATTAGTCAGAGCTGAATTTACAACATGGCGGGATATTGTCCTTTATTGTTAATATTACACAATGGTCTACTAATGGAGCTAGCAGGGGCCAAGATGGCCTTGTTGGAGCCATGGTAACAAACTCAGAAAAAAGTTCAGACACATGCCAGCCTGTTTACCTTTTTCATTTTTTTTGTGAAAAGGTGAATTTAAACTTTAAAGGCTAACTACATCTTTTGTTACCACGTTATATGATGGACCTGTATTTAGGGTGATGCAATTGCCCCCCCCCCCATCACCCCCAAACTGCTCCCCTTCCTCCTGGGACAGTGTGCAAGGGTTCTTCTCCACTGCAACTGCCGTCACTTTTGAAAATTTTATTTTATTATTTCTTTTTTAAAGGTAGACTTTTTTTGTTTGTTTCATAAACGTTTTATTGAATAAACACGATAATACAATGAATAAGTTCCAAGTACAGTGCATATTTTGCAAAGTAAGTACAAGATGTTGCATCATAACTTCCGGATAGAAAGCAGGGAAGAATATACAAAACAGAAATGTGTGATCTACATCAGGTAGTGGGGCCTAATGGACAATATAAAGAATAAAGGAGTCAAAGTGAACATTACACAGAGAAGGAAGACCAATCCCCCCTCCTACACACCCATATACCCCCGACACTGAGGGAACCATAGGAGGAAAGAGATAGGAGAGTCTCCGGCATGGGCATGTTGTCTGCAAAAAAAGTTTGGCCAACATCTCTGTGTATGAAAGATTCCACGCTTAGGATAGTAAAAACTGCTGCCTCCCTATATGAAGATTTCACCTAGGTGGAATACAGTAAATTAATCTGGAAAAAAAAGGAATATGGCGCTGTTCTGTGGAAAAAAACATATAACAAACAAGGGGTGAACCCTGTGTGTGCAATACTTAGGTACTATTCCAACCCAATTGATATCATATAAAGTGAATCAAAACTGATACGTACGTATAAATGGAATAACTTCAACCATATAGCATAAATGGTTATATCAATACGAAAAGTGACTGGTGCTAAAAAAATGCATCAAATAAAGTGAAACGTGTTTAAACTCAGTTATATAAACTAGCCAGATTATTAATTAAAAAATCAGCTCTACAACTGTCCAAGTGACATGTGCTTCATCCAAGAATAGTGGATATAAAATAATAATAATCAGGGCTTTTTTTTAGGGGGAACGCAGTTCCGGCACCTCCTGCACTGAATGTATGTAATGGCAAAGGGGCGCTGGGGTGTGCTGCAGGGTCTATTGTCACTGGTGGGGATCTATTTTTGCGTGAGGGTCTATTGTTGCTGGTAGAGGATCTATTGTTGCTGGGAGGGACATTCTTGGGGTGGGTAGGGGGTGGAACCAAGGGACATGCTTGGGGGTGGAACCAAGGGACATGCTTGGAGGTGGAACCAAGGGACATGCTTGGAGGTGGAACCAAGGGACATGCTTGGAGGTGGAACCAAGGGACATGCTTGGAGGTGGAACCAAGGGACATGCTTGGAGGTGGGTAGGCGGTGGAGATGAAGAGTGACCCAGAAGGGAGAAAGACAGTGTTCCTGCACCTACTTTCTGAGAAAAAAAGCCCTGATAATAATAATTGTTGAAAAATAGTTGCTTGAAGTGACATTTCCGTGCTCCTCTTATGTGTTTTCACTCACCAGAGCGCTTCACCCCTGCAGGGGTAAAAGCATATAGTAGAAATCCACTCCAGATCTTGATATCCTTTGTTCACGGTGTCCCCCTCACAACCAGAGAAGAAGATCCACGAGCATAAGAGTGTAATAGAATTCCTACTAAGTTCCCCTCAGCGGTGTAAACTTCAATGAGGTATCCACATGTAATTCAATATGATATAAAAAAAACTCCATAGCGTAATATTGCAAAGCTATGTCTTTATCCAAAACCGAAATTTTAAAATTTTCTTTAAAAAAAAAAACAGAGAGCTCCAATGCTCTACTCAGCGGTATAGGACAATGAAGCAACGCTCTCTAGTAGAGCATTGGAGCTCTCTGTTTTTTTTTTTTTTAAACTTTAAAATTTCGGTTTTAGATAAAGACATAGCTTTGCAATATATGGAGTGTTTTTTTTATATCATATTGAATTACATGTGGATACCTCATTGAAGTTTAGTAGGAATTCTATTACACTCTTATGCTCGTGGATGGATCTTCTTCTCTGGTTGTGAGGGGGACACCGTGAACGAAGGATACCAAGATCTGGAGTGGATTTCTACTATATGCTTTTACCCCTGCAGGGGTGAAGCGCTCTGGTGAGTGCAAACACATAAGGGGAGCACGGAAAAGTCACTTCAAGCAACTATTTTTCACCAATTATCACTATTTTTGGATGAAGCACATGTCACTTTTGGGATTTTATAGACAACTGTAGAGCTGATTTTTTAATTAATAATCTGGATAGTTTATATAACTGAGTTTTAACACGTTTCACTTTATTTGATGCATTTATTTAGCACCAGTCACTTTTCGTATTGATATAACCATTTATGCTATATGCTTGTTAAGTTATTCCATTTATACGCACGTATCAGTTTTGATTCACTTTATATGGTATCAATTGGGTTGGAATAGTACCTAAGTTGTTTATATTGCACACACAGGGTTCATCCCTTGTTTGTTATATGTTTTTTTTCCACAGAACAGCAACATCTCTGTGTACTGGCATTTAGCAGGCAGGAAGGCTTTGTGCAGTCCAGAAGAGAAGTCCAGATTACCTCTGACAGGGGTGATAGGGCAATGTGTAGAGCTAGAGCAGTGTTTTTCAACCTTTTTTTTTTTTACCAAGGCACCCTTTAAAATCTGTCAGAATCTCAAGGCACACCAGACCAAAAACATGTAAAAAAATCTCCATAAGCAACGCTTTAAAAAAACCTTTACAGGTTACATGTTTAGAGCTAAAGAGAATGTCTAGCACTAGAATTATTGCACTCGCTCTAACATGTGCGGTGATACCTCACATGTGTGTTGCGAATACTGTTTACATATGCGTGTGCGTATCCACTTGCGTAGGGATGGGGGGGGGGGGGTACTTAAGCTAGTGCATTGTTGGTTCACTTACCTTTTCCTTCGATTTCCCTTCTAAATGTTTTGTTTCTTTGTTTGAATTTATCACTTCCTGTTTCGCCTCAGTAAGCTTTCCACCATCATCCGAGCGGTGGAAAGTAATTTAGAACAGCTTACTGAACACCTTACTGAGGAGGAACAGGAAGTGAGAAATTCAGACAAAGAAAAAAAACATTTAGAAGGGAAATGGAAGGAAAAGGTAAGTGAACCAACAACGCACTAGCTTAAAGTAACCTATTTAGAAAATAAAAAAACGAACCTTTACAACCCTTTTAAATTAGGAAATTTTTACTTAATTTCCCTTTTTTAAATGCACTGTTTCCACTATCAAAGGATACTCAATTTGTGTAACACCCGGTTAAATGTAACCTGCATGTTTGGAAAACAGATTTAAAAATAATTGTGATCACATTTTGTTATAAATGTTTTGTCTAAAAAAACAGAAATTGGCAAGCTGACCTTCCAATTTATCACTGATCTCTCACCCCAGCTACATTCTTTCATGAGAGCGCAACGGAGGGGGTCACATCTGCACACATGACACACGCAAGAGGATAGAACTAAAGCCCTGTACACACCATCGGTTTGTCTGATGAAAACGGACCGATGGACCGTTTTAATCGGACGAACCGATCGCGTGTGGGCCCCATGCTCAGAAGCAAGTAATGAGAAGGGAAATTTGCATAATCAGCCCAAAAGTTGGCCCTATTCGAATGAAACTTCCCCCTTATAGTGCCGTCGTACGTCACCGTGCTTTGCTAGATCATTTTTTTCCACAATCGTGTGTATGCAAGGCAGACTTGAGAGGAATCACGTCAAGAAAAACTTTGTTTTTTTCCATGACATGAAAAATGGTCGTGTGTACGGGGCTTAAAGGGTCACTAAAGGAAAAACATTTTTTAGCTGAAATGACTGTTTACAGGGTATAGATACATAATAGTTAACCGATTCCTTTTAAAAATGATTAAAAATAGATAAAAATCAATCATATAATGTGCCTGCAGTGTAGTTTCGTTTTTGCTTTTGTTTCCTGGTTCTCTGATGTACAGAGGGCCACTAGAGGGCAGTCAGCCAATAGAGGGCAGTGATACTTTGTCTAAAACTCCTCAGCACCAATCCAGTTTTGTTTTACACACAGTAATCACACCTCCTTGATTAGTGACCACCGTGAGAAATCTCCCAGTACTGTGGTGATCAGGAAACAGACAACCAGGAAGTGTCCAGAACAGAGAGGAATTACAGCAACATCAGAGCAAAAACGAACAATGAGGACATGAAACCAGGACTGCAGTAAGGTAAAGGAAGCTATTTAGCTAAAAAAAAATTCCTTTAGTGACCCTTTAAGTCTCCATTGCTGAAGAAAAAGCATGCTGAAGCTCGTTTAAAATTTCCTGCACAACATTTAGACAAGCCTGTGAAATACGGGGAGAATATAGTCTGGTCAAATGAGACCAAAATGTAACTCTTTGGATGTCATAATACACACCATGTTTGGAGGTCAATCACCCCAAAAACACTCCCATACCAACAGTGTGGTTTGGAGGTGGGAACATCATGCATCCAATTCGCAATAGCAGGAGAGTGTGACCGGCTCTCTATGGAGCCGGTTCACATATCTCCGCTGCAGCTCCGGTGCGATTTGCACAAGACGGCTGTGGGTCTTTTGGTCTGTTTCAGGTCCGAATTCAGCCAAAGATTTTGGCTGAAATCGGACCTGAAACGGTGAACGAGGACTCTTTTTTTTTTTTTTTTTAAAAGGTAAATGTGAACGAGGAATCTTGCTGTGAGCCGCTGTGTGCTCACATGTGAACCCAGCCTGAAGGAAGAATGAATAAAAGATATACCAAGACTTTCTGGATAAAAATCTGCTGCCATCTATCAGGATGATGAAGATGAAACGAAGGTGAAAATTTCCTCATCCCTGTTTCTATCTATGGAACTGATCCACAGAATCAGTTTCCAAGAGATAGGCAGAAGATCCGACATGTGTAAGGGACTTACACTGCCAGATCTTAGGATGCAGTACCGCATCCGCCGCTGGGGGCATTTCTCGTCGAAATTCCGCTTCGGGTATGCAAATTAGCACTTACGGAGATCCACGAAGCGGTTTCCCTTCGTGAAGTCTCCGTAAGTTGTTAGTTTGCAAACGCTAAATTAGGGCTGCTTTTACAAAGTGTAAAGTTAGTACACCATGTAAAAGTAGACCCTTCTTTCCCGCGATGCTGTCAAATTTTTTTTACAATTTTTTTTTCCCGCCGCATCTCTTTTTTTCCCGACGCAACTTTTTTTACCCGGCGCCATTCACAAAACTCGGCGCAACGTAACTTTGCTCAAAGCACGTCGGGAAAATCGCGAGCATGTGTAGTAAGTCCGGCGCGGGATCGCGCCTAATTTAAATGGGACTCGCCCCATTAGATTGGGCACGCCTTCCACCGGACGTATTTAAGTTACACCGCTGAAAATTTCTGCTTTGTGGATCGGGCACTTAGGTAGAAATTTTGCGGCGGTGTAACTTAAATCCCAAAAATTAAGTTGCGCCCGCTGTACGTGGATCTGGCCCTATATTGTTAAAAGTATTGGGATGCCTGCCTTTATACTCACATGAAATGTAATGGCATCCCATTAAGCCTCATACACGCGGTACGATTGTTGGCCAACCGAGCGTCTGATTTTCGTCAAAAGGGCGTGTGCCTGAATCCTGTCTCGCATACTAACGTTACACAATTTTCATGCCACAAACACGAACGTAGTGACGTACTATGAGGAATTCTGCTAATTTCGTGTTTGGTGAGCATTGATTCCGAGCATGCATGTTTGTACTTTTGACTTTTGTGTAACGGATTTGTGTACTGACCATACGAAAATCAGACGTCAAGTCGTTGTCCGCCGAAAATTTATTAGCCTGTCATTCAACATTTGTTGGCGGAAAATTGGACAACAATTGTCAAAAGAAGCATACAACTGTCAAAAGGAAGTAAGATTTTAGGACAACAGTCTGTCAACAGACAATCCCCTGCCAACAATCGTATCATGTGTACGAGGCTAAATAATGAATCCCAAAGGTGTTCTATCGGGTTGAGGTCAGGACTCAACCTGATAATCCCCTCCTCCACCCCAAACTCACTCATCCACGTATTTATGGACCTTGCTTTGTGCACTGGTCCAAATCATTTGGTGGAGGGGGGATTAAGGTGTGGGGTTGTTCTTTAGGGGTTGGGCTTGGCCCCTTAGTTTCAGTAAAGGGAACTCTTAACCACTTAAGACCCGGACCAAAATGCAGGTAAAGGACCCGGCCAGTTTTTGCGATTCGGCACTGCGTCGCTTTAACTGACAATTGCGCGGTCGTGCGACGTGGCTCCCAAACAAAATTGGCGTATTTTTTCCCTACAAATATAGCTTTCTTTTGGTGGTATTTGATCACCTCTGCGGTTTTTATTTTTTGCGCTATAAACAAAAATAGAGCGACAATTTTGAAAAAAATGCAATATTTTTTCCTTTTTGTTATAATAAATATCCCCCAAAAATATATATAAAAAACGTTTTTTTTCCTTAGTTTAGGCCGATATGTAAAAAAAATCGCAATAAGCGTTTATCGATTGGTTTGCGCAAAATTTATAGTGTTTACAAAATATGGGATAGTTTTATTGCATTTTTTTATAAAAAAAAAAAGTTTTACTGCTAATGGCGGCGATCAGCGATTTTTTTTTCTTGACCGTGACATTATGGCGGACACATCGGACAATGTTGACACATTTTTGGGACAATTGTCATTTTCACAGCAAAAAATGCTATAAAAAAGCATTGTTTACTGTGAAAATGACAATTGCAGTTTGGGAGTTAACCACTAGGGGGCGCTGAAGGGGTTAAGTGTGACCTTATATGTGTTTCTAACTGTAGGGGGCGGGGCTGGATGTGTGCCATCATTGATCGTGTTTCCCTATATCAGGGAACACACGATCAATGACAGCGCCACAGTGAAGAACGGGGAAGCTGTGTTTACACACAGCTCTCCTCGTTCTTCAGCTCCGGGGACCGATCGCGGGACTCCATCGGCGATCACAGAGCTTCGGACACTGCGCATGCCCGCGACCCACGGCTGGGCACTTAAAGAGGACATACCTGTACGTGCCTGTGCCCAGCCGTGCCATTCTGCCGACGTATATGTGCAGGAGGCGGTTCTTAACAACTGTGTGATGGCAGGGTTTTTGTCGGATAATCCAACCGTTTGTACGCTACATCAGACAATTCTTGTTGGAATTTCCGACAACAAATGTTGGATGGTCATGCTCTCAAATTTTCCGCCAACAAATTTTTTTCCTTCGGATTATCCGATCATGTGTACACAAGTCCGTCGGACTAAAATCCAAAGTACAAACACGCATGCTCCAAATGAATGCTAACCATAAGACAACATTAGCAGAAGTTGCCCAAAGGGTGGCGCTAAAGAGCAGAAAAACCACGTTGTTTCGTGTATGTTTGCTGAAAAAGTTCTGCCATCTGTACGTAGAACAAGTTCACGGCCAATGCCCTTTGCACAAAATTCCACAGGTTTGTCGGATGGAAATCCGATCGTGTGTACGAGGCTTTAAGACATTTTGGACAATTTCACGCTCCCAACTTTGTGGGAACAGTTTGGGGATGGCCCCTTCCTGTTCCAACATGACTGTGCACAAGTGCACAAAGCAAGGTCCATAAAGACATGGATGAGCGATTTTGAGGTGGAGGAACTTGACTGCCTGCACAGAGTCCTGGTCCTAACCCAATAGAACATCTTTGGGATTAATTAGAGTGGAGACTGAGAGCCAGGCCAACATCAGTGCCTGGCCCCACAAATGCCCTTCTGGAAGAATGGTCAAACATTTCCATAGACACACTCCTAAACCTTGTGGACGGCCTTCCCAGAAGAGTTGAAGCTGTTATAGCTGCAAAGGGTGGGCCAACTCAATATTGAACCCTACAGACTACGGGGCAGATCCACAAAGCGAGTACGCCGGCGTATCTACTGATACGCCGGCGTACTTTCAAATTTCCCGCGTCGTATCTTTGCTTTGAATCCTCAAACCAAGATACGACGGCATCTGGGTTAGATCCGACAGGCGTACGGCTTCGGATCTTAGATGCAATACTTTGGCGTCCCCTGGGTGGCGTTCCCGTCGTTTTCTGCGTCGAGTATGCAAATGATGTATTTCCGACGATCCACGAACGTACGAGCGGCCGTCGCATTCTCTTACGTCATCTCTAGTCGGCTTTTTCCAGCGTATAGTTAAATCTGCTGTTTTGTGGCGTATAGTTAAACCTGCCTTCGTTCCCGCGTTTATTTAAAAAAAAAAATTTTCGTTTGCGTAAGTCGTCCGTGAATCGGGATGGACGTAATTTACATCCACGTCCAAAAAAATTACGTCCTTGCGACGTCATTTAGCAAAATGCACGGCGGGAAATTTAGTAACGGCGCATGCGCAGTTCGTTCGGCGCAGGGACGCGCTTCATTTAAATGAAACACGCCCCCCTACTCGCCGATTTTAATTAGGCGCCGTTACGCCGCAAGAGATACACTATGCCGCTGTAACTTACGGCGCGAATTCTTCCAGGATTCTAAACAAAAAAAGTAAGTTACAGCGGCGTAGCGTATCTCAGATACGCTGCGCCGGGGCAGATCTTTGTGGATCTGCCCCAACGACTGGGATGCCATTAAAGTTCATGTGCGTGTAAAGGCAAGTGTCCCAATACTTTTGGTAATATAGTGTATATATTATCAGATATACTGTATATTATAAGTGACCTAGTTTGTAGATTACAGAAGCAATAAACAATCTTCAGTAATAATGGGATATTGAAGCAACATAAGCCTGTTATATGTTAATACTTGGCATTCTTCTATGGAGGATGATTGGACTGAGAGGAGAAATAGCTCAGGATGTCATTATTACGCCAACTGGCATCTATCTGGGCGCAGAGTAACAAACAGTACAG
Source organism: Rana temporaria (assembly GCF_905171775.1). Classification (NCBI taxonomy): domain Eukaryota; kingdom Metazoa; phylum Chordata; class Amphibia; order Anura; family Ranidae; genus Rana; species Rana temporaria. Next base: position 655,946,601 of record NC_053489.1, on the reverse strand, counting down.
TACACGCCGGAGAATCTGCTTCCTTGGTAACCACTTCCAGATCTGTTTCCTTGAAAGGCAAATGCAGCCTTTTATTTTAGGCATAACGGAAGTGCAATGTACAAACAAGAACTGCAAAGCCAGCACTTCTATCACAGCAATATCACAGCTGACATAGGGTGGCAATCACCCATCAATAAATATATTTGTCATATATTTTCAGTAACTTCTAATACCCAGTGTGTAGCTATAAAATCCATTCTGTTACTGTGAAGCCTCTCACTGATTTGTTCATTGGACCTTTAACCACTTAAGCCCCGGACCAATATGCTGCTAAATGCCCAGAGGCGTTTTTACAATTCGGCACTGCGTCGCTTTAACAGACAATTGCGCGGTCATGCGACGTGGCTCCCAAACAAAATTTGCGTCCTTTTCTTCCCACAAATAGAACTTTCTTTTGATGGTATTTGATTGCCTCTGCGATTTTTATTTTTTGCGCTATAAATAAAAATAGAGCGACATTTTTGAAAAAAAATCAATATTTTTTACTTTTTGTTATAAGAAAAATTGAATAAACAAAATTTTAGTCAAACATTTAGGCCAAAATGTATTCAGCCACGCGTCTTTAGTAAAAAAAAAAATCGCAATAAAAAAAAAATTAGCTACCTAGCGGCAAAAGTGACACTAATATAGCGATCAGAAAAATGATCGCTTAGTGACACTGGCAATAGGGGGTGAAAGGGTTAACTAGGGCGGTGATCAAGGGGTTAAAACTTTATTAGGGGGGGGTACGGGGGCTACCCTGAACCTAACACTAACTGCCTGTCACACTAACTGTCACACTGACACTAAATGCAGTGATCAGTACATATATGATCACTGCATTCAGTGACACTGTGACAGAGGGGTGTGGGGGGGGGGAGATCTGAAGGGGTTAATGCGCCTATGTGTACTGGTGTCAGTGTAGTGTTTGTGCGACTTACTGTGATGTCTTCCCTCCTCTCGGCGGTTTGAAAATACCGCCGAGAGGAGAGCTGCATCACTTCCTCTGCCAGTGTTTACATTTTACAGGCAGAGGAAGTGACACGGCGGGACACGACGGGATTGGCCGAGAGCGATCACGAGGGGGCGGACAGAAACGAACAGCCGCCCCCTCAAGACGGATCGCTCCCCGAGGTAAGCCGCCCGCCGCACGCAGCGGAGGGGGTCCCGATCGGACCCCCGACCCACTAGAAGGCAGGGACGTATATATACGCCCATCTGCCTGTACGTGCCATTTTGTGGACGTAAATAGTCGTGCAGTGGGCGTTAAGTGGTTAAGTAACTTTACATGTCTACAAGAATAAATCCTGGATATGCCACAACAGGGCCACTGATAGGGGGGTAGAGCCAGCCCTCCTGTACCAGGCCCAAACTCTTAGTCCAGCAGTGGGACCCAGGGGCCGAGAGTGGATTTATTATTTTCCATGGGCTGAGGCTCCCACCACTTATGGTACAGTTCATAGGGCTCCATTATTTCAGATGGAGGGCCTGGGGCCCAGAGGGGACTTCTTTTAAGTTTTTGGGAGCAGGCGGAGTAAAATTAAATGACTCCCAACAGTCATTGCTGACCCCTGCACTCTGTTACATATTCCTGACCCCTGCACTCTGTTACATACTTCTGACCCCTGCATTTTGTGCATTGCATACTCCTGACTCGAGGGGCGGAATGCAGCCTTGCCAGGTCGTACCCAAGTTAGGTGTCTTCCAGGAAGGATGACGTGTCCCTGAATGTTCCCGATTTATCTGGAACCTCTCCCTGCTGCTAATCCCTGTCCCTGACAGACGGACGACCTGTCCCACCTCTAGCCACACGCAAAATGTGCACCAAACCGAAGAGCCAGGGGCTTAAATAGACTCTGCCTGACCCAAGATGTCCGCCAAAGCCACATGGGGTGCCAGAATCCAATCGGATGCTGCCTCTCTGCGACTGAGGAGATCATAGAGGAATGAGGCTCCTCTTGACTTCCTCCTCCATCCCTGCATTGCTGCTAAGGATGAGCGCCACCTACAGGGGAGGAAATAGAGTGCACCTGCCTACACATTGTCTGGGGGAGTATTCTGGAAATGTTGCATTGCTTAGCATGCATGTTATTAACACAAAAAAGACTATAAAACACTGTGGCCCAGATTCTGAAAGGGCTTACGACGGCGCAACGCAAAGTACGCCGTCGTAAGTCCTAATCTGGCCCGTCGTATCTATGCGACTGGTTCTTAGAATCAGTTACGCATAGATATCCATTAGATCCGACAGGCGTAAGGCTCTTACGCTATTGGATCTTAAATGCAATTTTTTTTTTTTTGCCGCTAGGTGTCGCCTCCGTCGTTCTCCCCGTCGTGTATGCAAATTAGCAAAATACGCGAATTCCCGAACGTACGTGCGGTCGACGCAGTGAAGTTACGACGTTTACGTTAGATTTGCGCGGCGTAAAGTTGCCCCTGCTATATGAGGGGCAACCAATGTTAAGTATGGCTGTCGTTCCCGCGTCGAAATTTAAAAATTTACGTCATTTGCGTAAGTCGTCCGTGAATGGGGCTGGACGCCATTTACGTTCACGTCGAAACCAATGACGTCCTTGCGACGTCATTTAGCGCAATGCACGTCGGGAAATTTTAGGGACAGCGCATGCGCAGTACGTTCGGCGCGGGAACCCGCCTAATTTAAATGCTCTACGCCCCCTACCCGGCTCATTTGAATTAGGCAGTCTTGCGCCGGGGAATTTACGCTACGCCGCCACAACTTTACAGGCAAGTGCTTTGTGAATAAAGCACTTGCCTGTAAAACTTGCGGCGGAGGTGTAACGTAAATGACATACGTTACGCTGCCGCAGTTTTACGCCCCTCTATGAGAATCTGGGCCTATATACATAGAAAGTAATTAGACTCATTTTAAAATAATGTTAGCATAACTGACTGCAATCTGTATTTATATTATCTTCCAACAGTCCATGAAATCAGACTAGAAGTATCTACAGGCATAAGTCAAATGTT